>NW_027551770.1:0-300157 GCF_045843805.1 Urocitellus parryii
CAGCACTGTCAGAGTTGGGCATGCCTCCACATGACCCACAGGAGAGGGAAGTCCGGATTCTCCTGATTCACCCCCTCAGGCCTAGGTACACCCAGAAACCAGGAGCTGACCACTGACTGCACGCCCAAGATGCTCAGCCTAAGCCAGGAAGCCATCAGTCCACCCAGGTAGAGTTTATGGGCCATCTACACCATCTGTATCAGTTAGCTCTCTGTTACTGTAACAAATGCCTGAGATGATCAGCTTATAAAAAGAGAAAGTTGACTTTGGCTCAGTTCAGAGGTTTCAATCCAGCGTTGGTTAGTCCCATTGCTTTTGGGGCCTGTGGTGAGGCAACACATCATGACAGACTGTGAGGTGGAGCCAAGCCATGTACTTCATGACCAGGGAGCAAGAGAAGGGTGGGTGAGGGAGGAGAAAGGAAGAGACTGGGGTCCTGCAATCCCCTCCGAGGGCATACCCCCAAGTCACCTGAAGCACCCCATTAGGCTCCACCTCCTAAGGGTTCTACTTCCTCTCAAAAGCAGCCCATCTGAAGGAGGCGCCTTTGACACATAGTCTCTGTGGAGACAACCCAGACCCTCAGGGCTGCTTCTGCCACACCACATTGAAGACTGAATGCAGTCAGTTTCCTGGTCCCCCCAACACCAGCACAGAAGGTTATCCCTCGGGTGAGACCCAAGAAGCAGCAGAGTCAGTAGGGGGCGCTTCCGGGAGGACCTGAGGGTCTGCTTTGCCATGGTGACACAGATCCATTGATTAGACCTGCCACCGGGCTCTGTGGTTCATGTCCGGCCTCCCTCCTTCCTATTATGATTCAGACCCGGGGCTTTATATATATATATATATATTCTTCCATTCAATCCTCACACTCCTCCTAGACAGTAAATAACAGGGTAACTGCTATCGTTTAGACAAATGTCCCCCAAATGTCCCCCAGATTCCCAGGTGTTTTGAATGGCTTGGTCACCAGTCTGTGGCATTATTGAGAAGTGGTGGAGCTGGAGCCTGGTGGGTGGAGGTGGAGGTCACTAGGGGACTCCATCCCCTTCCTCTCTCAGTATCTCTCCTTTGATTCTGAAGTGAGCAGCTTTGCTCTTCCTCAGGTTCCCCACCATGAAGTTCAGCTTCACTCCCCACTGTTCCAAGAGCAATGGAGCCAGGCTACATGGACCAAAACCTCGGGAACCATGAGCCAAAACAAACCTTTGCTCTTTCTAAGTTGTTATCTTAGGTGTGTTATTATAATAACTGAAAGTTGCCTAACAAGATACATGATTTTTAGGTAAAGTAATTGAGGTTGACATCTAGCTTCTGAGAGAGCTTGGATTTGGACTTGGATTTGGATTCCAAAGACCAACAGAATACCAGAAACAACCCATGACCAGGAAACAGTGGTCATTCAGACCACAGGATTTCTTTCTTAAAATCTTGCTTGTTCAGAGGCAAGCAAGCACTGTATGCAACCTGCACTGGCGGTCAGTAAGAAATGCTTCCCAAGTCCAGTGTCATGGCATTTCCATAAATTCGGCTCCCTCATGGGAAATCAAGAAGAGAAATGTGGGAGCACAATGCAGAGGCAACTCACTGACCCCAAGTTCCATTTATTATTTCTTCCATTTAGGTAGAAACCCCCAGTTTCAAGTGGGTGAGTTAACTCTGATCTACAGATCACATTTTCTGGTCTTCTTTGTGGCTAGATATGACCATGTGACCAAGTTCAGGCCAATAAAATGGGACAGGAAGTGACATATGCCTCAGAACAGAGAGAGTGTCCACTACTCCCCTCTGCCCTGACTCTCCAACCTAGGAAATTGGAACCCAGAAATAAAGCCAGGCATTGGGCTGGGGATGTGGCTCAAGCAGTAGTGCGCTCGCCTGGCATGCATGCAGCCCGGGTTCGATACTCAGCACCACATACAAGCAAAGAAAACTAAAAATAAGTATTAAAATTCTCTCTCTCTCTCTCTCCCTCTCTCTCTCTCTCTCTGTGTGTGTGCGTAAAAAAAAAAAAAAAAAGAAAGAAAGAAAGAAAGAAAGAAAAAGCCAGGCATTGAAAACAGCAGAGCTGTAGCATTGGCCCAGGCCATTGTCATCCCATAGGACAGGGAAACAAGTTTATTTTAGCTACTGCATTTTGGGGGTCTTTATTATAACCATTCAGACTTCACCTTAGTCCAGAGGTGATGGTCAGGGTAAAGTAGATCAGGAATCTCAGAGGACTTCCCCCACGTCCACAGAGGGCAAAACACTGACAGAGCATCCTCCACGTGCCTGACCTTGTGAGTGAGGCCTCTCTTTACACATCCCAGTTGATCAGGGCCAGGTGGAGTCACTAAGGAAAGCCTTGAAGGGAGAAACTCGGGGACTGCCAAAGCAATGGGGGGCTGGGCCAGCCCCTGTGGACAAGAGGCTGTCAGCTGGATTCTCATTTAAAAGTAAAAACTAATTGTACCTCATTTTTTATCTTAAATGACCACTGGGCAGAATTGTCTGCACCTAGGACACACCTGAAGACATGTGTTTTCTTTTCTTTTTTTTTTTTTAATTGTTGGTCGTTCAAAACATTACATAGTTCTTAATACATCATATTTCACAATTTGATTCAAGTGGGTTATGAACTCCCAATTATACCCCATATACAGATTGCTGAATCACATCAGTTACCCTTCCATTGATTGACAAATTGCCTTTCTAGTGTCTGATGTATTCTGCTGTCTGTCCTATTCTCTACTATCCCCCCTCCCCTCCCCTCCCCTCCCCTCCCCTTTTCTCTCTCTACCCCTTCTATTGTAAATCATTTCTTCGATTTGTAATATCTTGTCTTACCCCTCCTTTCCTCTTATATGTCCTTATGTATAACCCTGAGGATCGCCTTCCATTTCCATGCAATTTCCCTTCTCACTCCCTTTCCCTCCCACCTCTCATCCCTGTTTAATGTACATCTTCTTCTCAAGCTCTTCGTCCCTACCCTGTCCTTGTTTAGTCCCCTTATATCAAAGGGGTCATTTGGTATTTGTTTTTTAAAGATTGACTAGCTTCACTTAGCATAATCTGCTCTAATGCCATCCATTTCCCTCCAAATTCTATGATTTTGTCATTTTTTAATGCAGAGTAATACTGCATTGTGTATAAATGCCACATTTTTTTTATCCATTCATCTATTGAAGGGCATCTAGGCTGATTCCACAATCTTGCTATCGTGAATTGTGCTGCTATGAACATCGATGTAGCAGTGTCCCTGTAGCATGCTCTTATTAGGTCTTTAGGGAATAAAGAAGACATGTGTTTTCTTTATTTGATTTAGAAAGCCCCAGAAGCAGGAAAAAAAATATGTGCACAGAGAAAAGCAAAGCGTTTCTCTTTGAGAGGTCCATGCGGAGTACATGTGGCCTGGTAGCAGCAGTCCTGGGCTGGAGGGTTGGGGATTCAAGTCCCATGTCCAACTCAGAGGCTCAGCGTGAGCAGAAGGAGGGGACAGGACTGCATTTGGGCAACCAGCTGAGCTGACAATGTCTGCCACCCCCCACACAATAAACCTGCCCCTCCCACCACTGAGGGTTGCAGAGACCCACTCCCTCCCCTTAGATCTGGTCTCATGGTCAAGGCCGGCTGGTAACCAATAGAACGCTATGGAAATGCCAAGTCAAAGGCGGGGATGTAGTTTCTGTCTAAAGATCCCAGAAAACTCAGCCTTGGGGCTCCCTGATGGTTCATGCATGAGAAGCAAGAGTCATCGTAAGGTCACCTGCATTTCCACAGATGGCAGGCCCTGTCAATGGGTCACACATGTGTCTCCTGTGATCCCAGATGAACCTAGCCTTATACTAGAGAGGAGTTTCTAGGTGATTCCAACACTAGCCATTGGAGTCTACCTAGACGAGGACCAGGCACCATGCAAAAGAGGTCACGCCCCCCACCATCCCCTGGCCCATAGAATGTGCAAGCATGAGTTCTTTACAGCACAAAGTTGGGGGTGGCTTGTGCTGTGGTCTTGCCTTCCTGCAGTGGACAGTCTCCAAGTGGCATGAGAAGCACATCTTGAAAAGCATGGCTCGAGTTCTTAGTCATCTGGAAGTTTCCTAGCTAGCACAGGTGGGTGGAAAAGCCATCCCACACATGGACGTCTGGTGGATGGAAAAGGTCACTGAGTAGTCATAGCAAAAGGGCCCCTTGGATGAGCACAGAAACTCAGTGCCGTGAGAATCAAACAAATTCGCCCGCTGAGCTCATGCCCCCCCCCACCCCCGTGCTGGTCTTGGGGAAGGCAGAGCACTGCAGCCACACCTGGCCTCAGGGGCCCCACAAGCTCTAGGAGCACAGCAGGGTGACAGGGGTGTGGGAAGCAGGCAATTGTACACACAAGGTAAATACCCTCAGCCAAATGCTGGGGAGCACCAGTGTTTCACAATTCAGAATTCATGTTGGATTTGGGAATATTTGCAAATATTGATTTGCAAATACTGATTGAGCTTACCTAATCTAAAAATCCAAAATCTGAAATAGTCCCCAATATGAAACCTTTTGAGTGCCCACGTGATATTTTAAAAGTTTAAGATTTTCAGATAAGGGACAGGACGCTCAATCTGTCTTCCCTTCACACATCCTCATTCTACCTACAGTTATTCTACACACCCTGCCTCCCTCCAGAGCATCAGGTGAGGAATGGGGCCTCCCAGCCTGCTGGGCAGAGGGGTCAAAGTGCAGTCATAGCCCAGGGCTTGTCCAGATGCCCTCTCTAAGGCTTCAAGAAGGGGGTTCAGAGGGAGATGTGGAAAACCACTGGACTGGACCAGGGACATAGGGACAGAACCTCCAGCTGCTGCTGCTGCTAATTGGTCCCAGGTCTAGCTCCAGGAGCTGCCAGAATCCAAAGGGTAAGTGTCTCTGACACTTCCCAGACATGGCCCTTGCTTTACTAAGAATCAGTGATGATCTTAATCTGCATGATTTTATAGGCTACTTATTTCTAGTTTGTTGTGATTTCGTTAGAATGAATCCAGATCACTGGGTGGCAAAACCTCCAATGAAGGGACTAGAGCCAGGGTATGTTATCTCTGGTGCCGTGGCTTACAGCAAACAGGCCTGTTTTCTTGTTGTTTTGCTTACAATTTGCCTCCTTTTGATATCTTACTTTATTTATGTATGTCTTTCTTTCTTTATTTATTTTTACTAGGTGACACATTTGTGTCAGGGAACTGCTTCCTTCTCTGGCTCTCTCCATCCCATGTCCCCTCCTCTAGCCCTGGTTTCCATTTTCATTGGCTTTGTGTGAATCTTCTCTGAGCTGCATAAGCCAATGCAATAGCATCGAGACTTTTCCTTTTCTGCACAAAGAGCAGCAGCTGAGCAGTCAGTTGAGCTGGCTTCCAAGGAAGTTGGATCATAAATTCCAGGTTATTATTATACTAATCTCACTCTTAATTTAACATATCTTTAAATTAAATGTGTCACCTTAGCTAAGCAAAGATGCCCAATTGTTTTGTCAAATACCAATATTTGTAGATGTGATCGATCAGCATTTGAACCTGTTGACTTTGAATAAAGCAGATGAATCCTCCAGAATGTGGGCAGGCCTTCCCCAATCAGCTGAAGGCCTTAAGAAAATAAAAACAGAGAAACCCTGAAGAAGAAGAAACTTTGCTTCCAGTCTGCCAGCCTGCCTTATGGATTTTATATTCAATTCTACAAAACCATCTCTTACTTACCTACATTTGCAGATTGCTGCTGGCCCTGCAAGTTTGGACTTGCCAGTCCCTTAAGATCTCTCTCTCTCTCTCTCTCTCTCTCTCTCTCTCTCTCTCTCTCTCTCTCTCTCTCTCTCGTATTATTTGAGGTTTCAGTTTCCTGCTGTTGTTTCAGCCAAAAATATTGGTCCAAAAATATTAAGCAGAAAATTACAGAAATAAACAACTCATAAATTTAAAATTGCATGATAAAATCTTATTCCATTCCCCTCCACCCACCCTGGGACATAGATTGTCCCTTTGTCCAGTGTACTCATGCTGTATAGGCTACCCAACCCTTACTCACTTGGTTGCCATGTCAGTCAGAGATCAACTGTCCTGGTGATGTAATACCTGTGTTCATATAACCGTTGCGTAGTAACCTGACACTGTGTCAAGATGCCCACGTCATCTACCTCACCTCATCTCACAGAGTGGTTACATCATCTCACATCATCACATAAAGAAGAATGTGCACACCATCAGAATTTCAGAAAGAGGAAGAGATCATATTCACATAACTTTCATCACAGTACATGGTTATAAAGGTTCTTCTGTTATGACAGTTTACTACCAATCATTTCAGCTGTGCCTAATTTATCAAGTAAACTTTAGGATCTGCTGTATAGGAAAGAAGCATAGTGTATATAGGGTTTGGTACCAGTTGCATTTTTGAGCTCCCACTGGGGGTCCTGCAATGTGTCCTGTGTGGATAAGGAGCGACTACTGTGACACATGCTATTGGTTCCCTAATTAATACAATGGCCCCATCTGTTTTTTTTGTTTTTAAGGAGATGTTTGCAGAGGAGTTTATAAAGTATCATGATGTCCATAACTAACTTCTAAGCAGTTCAGCAAGAGGGGATGGGGAGAGAGAGGAGATTCCTTGGACATTCGGTGTTGAATCCAGGCAACATGTGCACAGTCCTTATTGAACCTGTCCTTCAACCTTTAAATCTCTGTAAACATTTTCCTGAGATCTTGAGAGGAATGTCCTCTCCCCCACCTGCATTTCCACAGATGGCAGGCCCTGTCGAGGGTCACACATGTGTCTCCTGTGACCCCAAAGCCACAACAGAAGGAGCAGGGTAGGCTGGGAAGGAGAGGCTGTGTTCTAGAAAACACCCCACATCTGTTGATACTTGGGGAGGAAGCCAGGAGGGTCCCATCTCCTGGAACACCAGGCACCTGACTCAAGGCCCAGAGAGGAGCAGAGCAGAAACTGGGGCTTGGCTAGATTCTGCCTTCCCTGTGGAACCAGAGTCACACCATGCTCCAGGCTCCCTGGTCCCAACCCAGCTCTGCACAGTCCCATCCAACCCTGTCTCTTCTTCCCTGCACCCAGTGCTCTCACCAGCCACCAAGTCTGCAGAGACTGTGGGGCAGGGAGGGGACCCAGATGTGTCTGGGAAGGGGCTTGAGCATTGGCTGTGGGCACTCAGATGGGGAAATTCTGTCCCCATCCCCTCCCTATGCTTTGCAGGCAAAACACAATCCCAAGGGCCTGTAGAGGATCTGATAACCAGCTGAGCCCAAGATGGAAGGCAAATCTTCCTGGAGTCTGTTTATGCAGGTATAAAATTAGCCCCAGCTCTTTACGTGCAAGGTGCAGTGGAGAGCAGATACCTATTTATTAGTTTCTGTCTACGGGAAACTCAGCCATAGCTGGCAGTGCTGCCTTTCTGCGGTGATTCTCTGATAAAGTATACCATCCTGGGCGCGCTGCAGGAATGGAACGTTGCTAGAGTGCGCGGGTCTGGCTGCTGGGGGCTAGAACCTCACGCTGGGAGCTGTCGCGCGCCAAAGCGGGAATCTGGGAGGCGGGCAGTTGTGCAATTAATGCAGGTATTTAAAACTCCCGAACCTGTGGACGCCATGCACAGGAAGCACCTCCAGGAGATTCCGGACCAGAGTAGCAACGTTACCACCAGCTTCACGTAGGGATGGGATTCTAGCAAGACTTCTGAACTGCTGTCAGGCATGGGGGTCTCCGCCCTAGAGAAGGAGGAGGTGGACAGTGAGAACATCCCCCAGGAACTGCTCTCTAACCTGGGCCACCCTCAGAGCCCCACACGAAAATGGCTGAAAAGCAAAGGGAGTGACAAAGACTTTGTGATCATCCGCAGGCCTAAACTCAATCGAGAGAACTTCCCCGGTGTTAAATGGGACTCCCTCCCAGATGAACTGCTCCTGGGGATCTTCTCTTGCCTCTGCCTCCCTGATCTGTTGAAAGTCTCTGGCGTTTGTAAGAGGTGGTACTGCCTCGCGTTTGATGAATCTCTCTGGCAAACCCTGGACCTCACAGGTAAAAATCTGCACCCAGATGTGATTGTTCGTCTGCTGTCTCGAGGCGTGGTAGCCTTCCGCTGCCCCCGATCATTTGTGGACCAACCCTTGGTTGAACATTGCAGCCCTTTTCGTGCCCAGCACTTGGATCTGTCTAACTCAGTTATAAACCTATCTACCCTCCATGGCATTCTGTCTCAGTGCTCCAAGTTGCAGAATCTAAGCCTGGAAGGCCTAGAGCTTTCTGATCCCACTGTCAATAATCTTGCGCAGAACTCAAATTTAGTATGACTCAACCTTTGTGGGTATGCTGGATTTTCTGAGTCTGCCCTGAAGACTCTGCTAAGCAGCTGTTCCAGACTGGATGAGCTGAACCTCTCCTGGTGCTATGAGTTCACTGAAAAGCACGTGCAGGTGGCTGTCGCACATGTGTCAGAGACCATCACCCAGCTGAATCTTAGTGGCTACCGAAAGAATCTTCAGAAATCAGATGTCTCTACCTTAGTCAGAAGATGCCCCAACCTTGTCCATCTGGACTTAAGTGACAGTGTCATGCTAAAGCATGACTGCTTTCCAGAATTTCTCCAGCTCAGCTACCTCCAACACTTGTCACTCAGTCGGTGCTATGATATAATTCCTGAAACTCTACTTGAACTTGGAGAAATTCCCACACTAAAAACACTAAAAGTTTTTGGAATCGTGCCAGATGGTACCCTTCAACTGTTAGGGGAAGCCCTTCCTCATCTGCAAATTAATTGCTCCTATTTCACCACCATTGCCAGGCCAACTGTCAGAAACAAAAAGAACCAGAAGATATGGGGCATCAGGTGCCGACTGACACTGCAAAAGTCCAGCTGTCTATGAAATTATTTCTTGTAGGATGGTGTCTCCTCTTCCTTTGGAATGGGGAAAGCAGGCAGGAAGCCCAATTACTGAGCACTCGGCTAGTTTTTATTATTCGTTTTCCCTTAACCTTTATCCTGCAAGTAAATTAGGAAACCATTTTCAAGGGAAAACAATGAAGTGTTGCCTTTTTTTAAATAACTATAAAAGTTTCTGTCAACGCTATGCCCTTAAGAACCTAAGTTGTAGGCCATCAGAAATTTTAGGAGTTTGAGCCTATGATTTCAATTTACTTTTTTACATAGCAAAATTTGTGCCATTTTCTCCAAGTGCCCTTTGGATTAAGTTTTATTTAGAATCAAGCTTAAAAAATGACTTACGGCTAATGATTTTTATAGTCTTTGTGATAATTTTTTTTAATCTATTTAATTTTTCAGTATTGTTTAATAAGACATAGTTTGGAAGAAAAATAAGGTATGTGTAGGGTGAGCTGAACCGAAAGAGTCATAAGATAGTAGCATTTAAGGTATCTGGGAATTAAAAAAAAATTTCATTTCTATCTTAAGATTTGAAATTAGCTTAACAGAAACATATCCCCACATCTTAAACTCTCAAACAAATTAAACATATGGCCAGAGGTATAGAGTTGGTATAGGATGTGAAGGCTCAAGACGTAATTTTCTATGCCAGGTTAATCAGAAGTATCCTTTAATATCACTAAGGTACTGTGTTCCTGAAATATAATTGTGGTTTCTAATTTTATAATCAAATTACGTTAACATGAGTTTAGCTTTTAATTGAATTGCTTTGTTTTAGGAAGGTGGTATTAACCTAATCAGTCTCTATTCTTGAAAAATTGAAAGAGTTCTGAACTGATACTGCCTGCTGTTTTCCTTTAGTACTAAGTTTATTTGTATATTACTCTGGAATCAAGTATTTTAAATTGCCTTTTTAAAATATGGTCTTTTGCAATAATTGTTTGAAACTACCCACTTTATAGGGTTATTGATTGTAAGAATTGCTTGTTCCGGTAAATCAGAAGTACACACTAGAAGCAAGTGTATTTTCCATGCAATTTCAGGACAGTCTGCACTGGCACCTATGTAAGATTTAGTACTCAGGTGTTGAACCTTTTAGTAATATGAGTGGGTTTGTTTTATTAAAAAACCTCTCTCGTCAAGGCAAAAAGATCAAGTTCTGCTTTTAAAAAATCACAAAAACACTAGTTTTAAGTCAGTGACCTCCCCAAATGTGCAAAATGTAACAAAAAAGCCAAAATCCATCGTTTTTCTATTAACTGGTTTTACTTTAATCAAATATTTTAAATGTTAAAAACAGTAGCATGAAGTGCCCTTATCTGCTCAGACCTAAGGAAGAAAATTTTAAAGTAGTGTTACACAAGGAGATGATTATGTGTCTATTTCTTATTAGCTAAAAAGTGCTAAATACTACTTGAAATTATTGTTTACAGATTAATGACAAGGGCTGGTGGTAGGATCTGGTTGGACTTACTTCTGGATGCCCTCAAACATACAGAGCCTGTACTTCCAAACTCAAGTCCAGCCATAAGCTATTTTGCCAACATATGGAAGTAATCTGTATTTTTGTATGTGATTTCTACTTTTATAAACTTGTTTTAAAATAAAACACATTTTTATAAAAAAAAAAAAAGTATACCACCCTGCTGGAAGGAGCAGTGAGCAAATTACTTCCCCATCCAGCGCCTGGGTTTCCTCATCTGTAAAATGTGAATGACAGCTTGCTTGTGCTAGGATTACTATAAATTATGTTTGTAAAGTCCTCAGAAGGAAACTGTTCCACTTCTAAGCATCCAGAAAATGTTATCTGCTGCTTTGTTCTCGAGCACAGAACATGTTGTACCTGAAGAGTTTCTGCTGTTAAGCAAAATAAGGATAGAGACCTGGCTCTGCTAAGAAAAAACGACTTGAACTTCTGGGTGCTCATGAAATTCAGACAGGCAGGGTCTGAGTACAGGGTGGGAGTTCTTTTTCACCAAATGCCGATTGCTACCGCAGTGGAAATGGATTGGAACCCAGGTCCAGGAACATGCTAACTGGCATTTGCAGCATCATAGCTGATACGGAAAACCTTACTGCTTGGCCCTTTTCTGGAATCACCATATTGAAGAAAACAGTCATTGCTGTGTGTGACAGTGGCTGGGAGATGCTGAAACACTGAATAGGTGTCTTAACTGCACCTCATTCTGGTTTCCTGTGGTGATCTGCTTTATTTGCTATTTGACTATTTTGAGAAGTTTCCATTGGAAAATTCACCTAAGTGTCTTTCTCCAAAGACAGTCCATTCTTTCTCTGTCGCACACTTGGAGGGTGTGTGTATTCTCTGCTCATTCTGGAAGCTGCTACATGTGCCTTTCATGGGAAAACAAGTAAGAGAAATGTACTGATGTTTGTAACGATGATATGAAAACCTGAAGAGCTGTGATCGGCTGAAAGGGGTGCACGGTTTCCTAGCTGACGGTGGAGGAACACACCCTCAGTGACCTCAGAAAGGATTGCTTATGCAATGCCAGAGGTGGAACCCGGGGCCTGGTGCACACCAAGCATGTACTCTACCACAGAGCCACACTCCCACCCCAAAAGAATCTTAAGTAGTCATGGGTGTCCCAGCTTTCCCCACAGAGACCCTATGGGGAAGGAGCAGCTCAAGGGAGGAGGGACACACTCCAGAGGGCCTGTTTCCCTTCTACCAAAGTCCTTCTGTCCTCTCAGAATGGCCTTCCCAAGGCCACATGTTTATGGTAAAAAAAAAGCAAATATTATTATCTGGGAAAACAGCACATTTTGTGACCCTGGGTACAACCACTAACACACAAAGAGGAGATGAGACGTCCACACGGGGCTCCTAACCTTATCCTTACCCCCAAAGAACCACACAGCAGGATGGAAGGACACCAGCATCAGAAGATGGTTCTGCCCTTAGGGCTGCTTGGGGCAGCTGCGCTGTTCTCACTTAGTTGCTGTGACCTGTGATCTGACTGTGATGTCCCCAAATTCATATGATGAAATCCTCACCCACAAGGTGTTAGAAAATGGGGCCTCTGGAGGTGATTAGGTCATGGGGCAGATCCCTCATGAGGGGAATTAATATCCTTTAAAGAAAGGCCCAAGGCCAAGCGCAGTGGTGCATGCCTCTAATTCCAGTGGTATGGTGGAGGCTGAGGCAGAAGGATCACAAGTTCAATGCCAACCTCAGCAATGTGGAGAGACCCTAAGCCACTTAGTGAGACCCTGTCTCAAAATAAGACATCAAATGACTTGGGGGTGCGGCTCAGTGGTAAAGCACCCCTGGGAAAAAGGAAAAAAAGCCCAAGAACCACCCACTCTTCTTCCAGGTGAGGACACAGAGAGAAGATGCCACCTGTGGATGAGAAAGTGGGTCCTCACCAAACATCAGATCTCTCAGTCTTGGAGTTTCAGCCTCCATGACTATGAGAAATAAATTTCTGTTGCTTATAGGCCTTGTCACGGTAGGCTGTGACAGAGACTAGGATGGAGTAGAGGACAGCGGACACATGATGAGGCCATGCACTCAGAAGTCATGGCCAGGAGCTCCAGGTAGGACAGGTGTGGCTGCTGGGACCAGAGGCTCCTTCTTGCCTCCTGCTCACCCTGTCTGCCCTCCCCTTGTGGTTCTGCAATAAAAGAACAGCAGCTCCCAGGGGTAGTGGTAGCTCCATTCCAGGGATGTATACAGGGCCAGAAAGGGAGGGAGCAATCCAATTAAGGGAATGGGAGACAGGAAAGAATGTGGCCTTCTGACCTCGGTGGCCCAGGATGCAGTACCTGCCCTCTGCATGACATACACACGAGAAAGTGTGGCATGTAGGCCTCTTTCTTCCCTGGATTTTTCTATACCTGAGTCAATGATTATTGGCTTGAAATATGGATTAAAGAAAAAATATGGAAAATGAGATTGAATTATGAAAAGAAAATTCCGAAATCTGTAGAGTGTGATTGGAAGACAATAAATTAGGAAGCCTGAGGAGTAGCCAAGTGACACAAAGGAAGAGCCGTGTGTGGGGTCAGGTCTCTGGAGCCTGGGGACCATCCACCCCTTTGGTAGGTGGCAGAGAGAACATGGCCCGAGAAAGTGCTGATGCTTCATGGAGTGAGGTGAGAGTGGAGAGTGTGGCCCCTTTAAACAAACACACAGCCTCTTGATATTGTCTGTGGTGATGACAGCAGCCAACCTGGCTCTCACCCAGCTGTGTACGTGGACTGCTCCTGCTCCGCCTGGCCCCAGGCCAGCGGGTACCCCACACCATCTCCAGAACCTGCACAGTGAGTGCTTCCTGCCCAGGGGTGTCTCAGTGGGCGGCAGAGCCCTGCTCCCCAGGAGCAAACACACTCTTGATCCTCCAGGTCTATGATTTTAACATTTGGCTTCTTACAAAATTATTTAACTTAACCAGATCCAGAGGGGGAGAAAGTCATCACTGCCCTGATTGTGGGGGGCAGGGTGGACAGTTGTTTTGTCCAAGTCATTTTGGGTCTTGGTCCATGAAACAGATCAATAAAGAGGTTGTTTTATGATTATGCACACAATGCTCTCCGTCTCAGGTGGAGGAAGAACGTGGCTACCATACGCATCCTTTCCTGCCATGTGACAAAATCCTGCACTCCCAGATGGGAAGGAATGGGACAGTGTGAGAGTTCACCAGAACATTTTTTTGGAATCGTTTTAAGACTGGGGAATTGCTACTTCTGAAATTTCCCATTTAATATTTTGGGGCTATAATTGATCATTTGTAACTAAAACCATGGAAAGTAAAACAGACAATGGACTCAGACATTACTTACCAAACACAGAGCCCTCTTCTGGAACCCTGACTGGGCTCGGAAGTTGCCACTGTTTCCCCAAGATATACTAAAGGTGGACCGAAGTTCAGGGGCTCCTCCTCAGGTGGTGGAGGAGGGAGCAAAGTCCACCCCAAAGGGTTTAAATGACATCGTGAGGATTAAAAATGTATCCAAATAGTTTTTAGTATGAATTTCCTTCCAACCTCCAAATGGATATTTAATAGACATTGGACTGATTCATGATAATTCATTCAAATTGGATAAACTCCACACAAAGTGAGATGCCTCCTGCTACATGGAACTTTCTGGAACTCCTGTACTTGGGCCTCAGGGTACCTCTGCTTCACTTTTCTCCCGATGTCCCATGGCTCCCAGCATTTCCATGAAAACATTCCACTTTAACCTTATTTGTCCTACATTTTAACCTGAAATTGATTCTTTTTATGTAAACTCATAAAGAAAACTTTAGGTTACCCTTGATGTCATAGGTTGGATGTACTAATTTTACTTTTTGTTATATACTCTAAAATAAAAACATGGTTCTTAGGATGTAAATTTGTTTATGTAACACCTAGGATCGCTTTGGGAAATCTACTTAACATGAAGAATTAATTTCTTCCAGTGAATTTCACCAGAAAATTTGTGCATACGTGCGCGCACGTGCACACACACACACACACATACACACACACACACAATTTTATTTCTTTTGTGGTATTTATTTTTCAAATAGCATATTTGTTTTGGAAGTTTCTGTGAAAGTCAGTTCCATGGGAGAACAACATCATACTGACTTTTGGGTCCTTTCCAGACATATTCTCCAACAGAACTGGATCTGTAGCTTTTTCAAGAGACCACAGTGTTCAATGGATGAAGGAAGCTGGCATTGCAATTCCACTGGTGCTCCCAGTGCAAGGGTGACCTCTGTGATGAAGGAGCCTTGCACACCCCCAGCTATCCTGCAGGGGAAGTGTGAGTTGTGTTTTTCACCTGTTGGCACATTGAAGGACACTTTGTGAACAGTTTCACATGCCTCACTCACTCACAGGCCTCACCTTTTTGCAGGCAAGTGTGGGCACTACCCAGTCCAAATGAGACTTTCCCAGATTGTGATTTGGATAAGGTTCATGTGTTGGAAGCATGGCCTCTCTGATGCTGCTCACAGGCACTGGACAATCACAGTCCCTGCCAGGTGGGGTGCCCTGGGATTCTGCGTGGATGTGGAGAACTGGGCCCATGAGCATTAACTGAGTGCCAGTCCGGAGGAGAGGACACCTCTGGTTTGTGTGCTCAATTCTGTCCACCCTGAAAATGTGATCTCCCTCACAGGCTCAGCCCTCCCAGATTCTTGCAATTAGAGGCACAAAAAATACCAGCCATGATCTGGCACAAAATCCAGTACATCACTGTTTGTGGCCTAGGAGTGCCCCATGTCAAAGTCTGAATCTATTATTTATATCCTCTGAATTGTTTGTGGTTGAGTTGGAATGACTTTTGATATTGCCTGCTGATTTTGATACTGATTTTGTAGTATTTTAGTGTGGAAGAAGCAGGCTAAATCACCCACCTGAGTCTGAAGGCTCTTTCACGAGGCACAGATGCCACCCTGGCTAAGAGATAAGAGGTGGGCTTGCAATCCAGTCCTTCAGCTCTCCTACTTAGCCAGTGCAGTGACAAGCACAGAGGAATTATCCAAAGATTAAGTTCATTCTGGGAAAACATTGCAATGATAACATGCACATGCTAATAAACCATGTGTACAATAAAAGCATGGTGGTGCATGCCTGTAATCCCAGAGACAGGAGGATTGCAAGTTCAAGGCCAACCTCAGCCACTTAGTGAGTTAGACCCTAGTAACTAAGACTAAGTTTCCTAATAAAAATAAAATTAAAAGGAATGGGAATGTGATTCAGTGGTAAAAGCCCTCTGGGTTCAATCCCCAGGAAGATTGCTTGAAGAATATCAATACTGCATGAATAAGGCAATATTCATCAAGAATCCTAGGGGTGGCGTCACCTGAAGTTGGGTGGGCAATGGTTGGACATTTCTTGCAGAAGTGTTTTGTGGGCAAGGTTGTGATGGCTTTGTGCAAGGGGATGGTTCTGGAAGTCTCTTGTAACAGCTCTTGTCATCAGGCACATGTAGGTGACATTACCTCTTTACAACCTCCCTGATTATTTTTTTGTTGTAGCTTGAGCCAAGAGGCTCTATTTTAATTCTGACAACTTCAAAATATGGTAAATGGGGACAGTTAGGAAACCTCTCCCTGTGACTCCATTTTATCACCTGTAAAATGAGAGGAGAGTAACTACTTTATCTCAGGGTAATTTTCCCATATTAAATAAGGTGGCATGCAAAACCTAGTAAAGCATTGCTCAACTGTAGCCCATAAAATGCCAGTCAAAAGCCTGCTGAGCTTTTCAATTTTTAGCTACTCAATGTTTAGCCTAAAGTTGGTGGAATCTCAAGATGTCATACTTTATCTTGCAAAACATCTTGGACTTTCCCTTCTGGAGTTCCAAATTATAAAATATTGTAATTTGCCATTCCCAAATCTCAGTGTTATTTGACATAAATTAACAAACAAGAGCACGATCCTTTGGCTATTCTTATGTACAATGCATGTTTTCATGCCACTGTGTGAGATTTGCCTCCCTCAAACCTTGTTACAGTGTGAGCACATTACCAGTAGGATGTGAAAAATGGATAAGAACTCTCACCTTTACCTGGGCAAACCCTTGTAGGAAGAACACAAGTTTTAATAAACGCTATTTGTGGGGAAGCTGTCTTGGTGTAGCTTTAAGAAAGATCTGGGTCCTACTGGGATGGACCATCAGGTAAGGGACCCTGGCTCTGGGCAAGTGGTCCTCTTGACAAAGGGTAGGGTCAGGCCTCTTCAGAGCCCACTTTTTGGGCTCATCAGGATGACATTGAAATGCCCCATCCCCTGTGCCCACTGCTATTCCCTATGAGGACATATTCTTGGGCTTTCTCTTCTCTCTGGATCAGAGGATTCCAAATGTAAGCTTCAGACGACACCTTGCCACCCAGCCCACAGCTCTTCATGGTGACCGAAGAGTCTCTAAAGACTACAGTTGCCAAACCAGACTCAGTGTTCACTGTTGCTATGGTTTGGACCCTCAACGTCCCCCAAAGGCACCTGTGTTAAAATCTTGATCTCCAGGGTGTCACTATTGGGAGTTGGTGGGAACTCAGGAACGGGGCCTCATGGGAAGTTTTGGCCCATAGGGTGTGCCTTCAAAAGGGATTATAAGATGCCAGTTTCTTTCTCTTTCTCTCTTGTCTCAGCCTTGAGATGAACAATCTGCTCTGATATGCACTCCCCACTATGATGTGCCACTTTGTCACAGGCCCTAAACAACCAGGCCAACTGACCATGAACCAAAATCCCCAAAACTATGAGACAAAATAAACCTTTCTTATTTTTCATAGGTTGAATAACTCAGGTATTTGTTATAGTGGCAGAACACTGACTAATACAACTATCCCTTGCCTCTCAGTCTATGAACCGCATCCCCATTTGCTGGGTTCCTTCCTCCCCAAATAGGAGTCGCTCTTGACACTTCTCTATTTTGCAAACAGTTCCAGAATCCAACCACCCTGAATAGTGGGAACCACATTCAAGTCTCAGCCATCAAATCTGTCCTGTCTCCTGTTTCCTCTCTTGATCCCCTTTTGCTATGTCTATATGAAGCAGCAGAGTATGTTTGATCATAGATTCTATACTACAATCATACCAATGGTTTCTCATCTTGTAGAATTAAAATCCACAGTCCTCACAGTGACATAGACTGCTCTGATTTGGATAAGGTTCGTGTGTTGGAAGCTTGTTTCTCAATGCAATGATGTTGGGAGGTGGTGGAACTTTTAAGAGGTGGGGCCTAGTGCAAGGTAATTAGGTCATTGAGGTTTCATCTTTGGTCTTCCAGAGTGAGTTAGTGCCTGTGAGAGCAAGCTGTAATAAGGAGCAAGCCAGGCTGTTGAATACTTCTGGCTTCCTGTCTCCTCCTATGATCTCTCCCTCTCATGTGCTCTCACCATTGGTGTGGTGGAGCCAGAAAGCCCTTACCAGAGCTGAGCAGAAGCAATGCCACACCCTTGAATCTCTAGAACTGAAAACTGATAAACCTTTTTTAAAAATAAAGTGTCCAACCTCCAGTATTTTGTTAAAATAACCAAAAAAAAAAAAATGGACCAACAGAAGTCCTGAACCTCATGTAGAGAATTAGTTACCTTGATGGAAAATTACCCTGTGGAAAGAGAGTTCCTGATAGCCCCAGCCACATTGGATGTTTCAGCTGCAGACTCTATTACCCGGTCCAGATGAGACCTGCCCAGATTGTGAGTCATGTCGAATACTCTGTTCTTCTGACTCATGTAGTTAGGGCTGTTGGTTGCACAGAAATGGAAGATCGAGATAATACTACTTATAAGAACTGAGGATACTATGAAATGCATAAAAGGAAAAAAATACAATCAAAATATATGTACTAAGAGAGGATCAGATGAATTGTTAAGGAAGTTAGGTAGGCAAATTAAGAAGAGAAAATCTAATAAATCCCAAAGGAAATTCAACTCATAGAAAGGCTTGTGGTTGCATCCCAAATGTCTGCATGTGGTGCTCGGTTTCATGCACTAAAATTGAATGAGACGTGATCAGCTATGAGAGGCAGGATCCAGAAGGTAAACACACGACTCTCATTGAACTGCACATCTATATGTCTACACTGAGTGTGTGTGTGACGTGGACTGTGGGAAGCCAAGTGAGGCTGTTTCTGGAAGACTTTATCGTGTGTGATTTGGTGCAAAATACCCTTTTATCTTTTTCTTTTTATTGTGAGATATAAGTCACAATCAGAAAAATGTGCAGAACCAAGATATTCATCACAAAGTAAATACCTGTGTAACCAGGTTGAGAGGGTAATATTGCTACTTCCGGGACCTGTCCCTAAAGGTAGCCATTATCCCAACTATGGAAATCGCTTTCTTGCTTTCCCTTAGCAACTAAATAATAGGGTTTCTTGTAGCTGGATTTTGCTCTTTATCTTAATGGAATCACACAGTGAGTGTTCTGGTGTTAGTGCTCACCGCTTAGCTGGAGCTCATTCCTACCTGGCACTACACCTTATAAGTAGATCTGTTACTCACGTACGTTTGGGTCATTTTCAGATTGGGGCTGTCACAAGCACTACTGCAATGACTACTATCATTATTTGTCCTTCGATACACACATCTGTGCATTCTGTTAAAGATGTAGCCAGGGGTGAATTTGCTGGGTCCTGCCTTATTTACAACTTTGGATTTAATAAATTGTGCCAATTTGTCTTCCCAAGTGGCTGTACCCATCCAAATTTTTTTCTGTAGTGCATGGTAGTTCTACCAATTTACACCTCACTGAAGTTTTGGGCCTATCTTTTCCATCTTGGTCTTTCTAACGTATGCAAGCCTAATGCATTGTGATTTTAATGTAATTTTCCTTGATTATCTATCTTTTTTGGTCCTTTGAAGTCTCTTGCTCAGTTTTCTACTTGGTTGTCATTTTCTTAATTTACTTGTAGAAATCCTTTGGAAGTTAAACATGCAACAATGCAGTCGTGTGTCACTTAATAATGGGGATGTTCTGGGGAATATGTCCTTAGTTGATTCTGTCATTGTGCAAACATCATCAAATATATTTACAGCAACCTAGACCCTATGTAGCCTATTATACACCTTGTCTATATGATGTGTGTGTGTGTGTGTGTGTGTATGTGTGTAGCATAGCCTATTGCTTTCAGAGCCATGCTAAATAAAACAACACAACACAAGATCACATAAACAAGAGAAAATAATGCTATCAAGAGATGTGATAAACTGGGTTTGGTGGTGTACACCAGTAATCCCAGCAGCTTGGGAGGCTGAGGCAGGAGGATCACAAGTTCAAAGCCAGCCTCAGCAACCTAGTGAGGTCCTAAGCAACTAAGATCCTATATGAAAATTTTAAAAGGCTGGGGATATGGTTCAGTGGTTAAGAACCTTGGGTTCAATTTTTGGCACCAAAAAAAAAAGAAACATGGTAAATGCAAGATGCATGAGGTGGCTGGCAGTCAGTGTGTAGCACAGCATACTCTCAGTAAATATTTTTACAAAGAGAAGGTTTATAATGATAAAAGCCTAGCATAGTATATACATAAACCAACAACAGTCATTTATTATCAATTATCACTGTACATAATTGTAGGTGCCCTACTTTTAAATGAATGTCAGTATGGTAGGTTTTGTTTATGTCAGTACTGCCACAAACAGTATAATGCATGAGCAGTGCATTCTGCTACCGTGTTGGGATGATGCTATGACTGGCTAGTAGGAATTTTCCAGTACAGTTCTATGGGACTACCATTGCATATGTGGTCCATCATTGACCAACATGTCACTAGGGGATGCACAACTAGATTTCCTTCTGCTATATGGCTTACCTTTGTCCTTTTCCTGTTTTTTTTTTTTTTTTTATTACCAGAGGATGTTAGAATTATTATAGAACAATTTACCAAGTCTTCTCCTTTATGGATTTTACTTAATATCTAACTAGTCTTTCTGTAACTCATGTTATATTTTTTTCAAAATTTTAATTCATTCTAGCTAGTTGTACATACCTTTAGAATGCATTTTGATACATCATACATAAATGGAGTATGACTTCTCATTGTTCTGTTTGTATATGATGTCAAGTTTCACAAGTCATGTAATCATATATGCACATAGGGTCATAATATCTGAACCATTCTACTATCCTTTCTAACCCCATATCTCCTCCCTTCTTTCCCTAGCTCCTCCCTGCACCCACTTATTGTGAAGTAGCATCCACATATCAGAGAAAACATTCAGCCTTTGGTTCTTTGGGATTGACATCATGCACTTAGCCTAATATTCTCCAGCTCCATCCATCTATCTGCAAATGCCATAATTTCATTCTTCTTTAAGGCTGAGTAATATTCCATTGTGTATATAAATCACATTTACTTTATCCATTCATATGTTGAAGGGCATCTAAGTTAGTTACATAGTTTAGAGATTGTGAATTGAGCTGCCGTAAATATTGATGTGGCTGCATCACTGTTGTATGCTGATTTTAAGTCCTTTGGATATAAAATGAAAAGTGGGATAACTGGGTCAAATGGTGGTTCCATTCCAAGTTTTCTTAAGAATCTTGATACTGTTTTCCAGAGTGGTGGCACTAATTTTCAGTCCCACCAGCAGCATATGAGTGTAACTTTTTTCCTCACATCCTCACCAACATTTATTATTGCTTTTATTCTTTGTGATTGGCATTCTGACTGGAGTGAGCTGAAACCTCTGTGTAGTTTTGATCTGCATTTCTCTAATTGCTAGAGATGTTGAACATTGTTTCATATAATTGTTGGTTGATTAAACTTCTTTTTCTGTGAAGTGTCTGTTCAGTTCCTTTGCCCATTTATTGTGGGTTATTTATATTTATGGTATTGAGTTTTTTAGGTTCTTTGTATATCCTGGAGATTAATGCTCCATCTGAGGCACCTGTGGTAAAGATTTTCTCCCATTCTGTAGGCTCTCTCTTTATGTTATTAATGATTCCCTTCCCTGTGAAGAAGCATTTAGGTTTGATTCCATCCCACTTATTGATTCTTGATTTTACTTCTTGTTCTTTAGGGATCTTGGTAAGGAAGTCAGTTCCTAAGCCAACATGGTGGAGATTTTCTTCTGTTAGATGCAGGGTATCTGTTCTAGTGTCTAAGTCCTTGATCCACTTTGAGTTTTGTGCAGGGTGAGAGATAGGGGTTTAAGTTCATTTTGATACATGTGGTTTTCCAGTTCAAATGCAAACCATAAGGGTGACTATTCTCTGATTCTGTTATAGGTGCCACTCCACATTTGAGCTCCCCTTTCTACACTGGAAAATGTCCCCAGGGAAAGTAGCCCTTAAGCTGAGCTCACCATTGGGGACTCCATCTTCACTCTAACTCTGGCTCCCCTTGATTATCAAATGCCCAGAATCAGATGACTTCATATTGTCTTTAGAAGATTTTTGTTTCTAATGACCTAACCCATCATTACTAGAAGCAGAAGTTTGGGGATTCACTTTAAGTAAAATTGCCATATCTTTGGGCACGGTGGGAGAAAGTTGGGGGGACAATGCAGGCCAAGGTGAAGACTTCAAAATTGAGCACATGTTGGCACCATCAGGGGGCAGGATTCAGAGTGTTTGTGACTCAGAGGGAGCCTCTGTGGGGGACAGGGCCTGTGCCCGGTGGAAAGAAGTTTTCAGCGTCCATGGAAAGTGTCCCATGAGGTGGCAGATACTTGTTTAAGCTCAGGTGACTTTAGAGCAAATAACATGCAAATTAATTTAAAATAGCTTCAATGACAAAAGAAATGCATTTTCTCACATACTGCAAATTATGGAGTCAGGGCGATTCCAGAGGCGACTAACTCACCTCCTGAGCACTGTCCAAAAGCTCGGTGGGTATCCATTGTACTCCACATGTTTGCCTGTGTTGGGGGAGTGGTAGCTCCCTACCAACCACCAGCCACCAGGCAGGCACTACCTCCAGTGGACAACAATGTGGAAGGAACTGCTTCTTTACCATCTTCTTCCCAAGGGCCAGGACCCCCTCTGCTACAGGCCTCCAGATGGTCTCCTCACATCTCCTTGGTCAGAAAGGGCTGTCCTGTTCCTGCCTAATCCAGCCACTCCAAGGGGAATGGGGCTCTGTGGTTGACTTTGCCCCCATGACTCATTCCTCGGGGCTGGGGTGTGCCCACCACGGTCTCCCACGGAGCTTCTGGGGGATTCTCTCACTTTCACCCCGGTGACACCCCGTAGGGTCAGTCTGCAGGTTGGGCCTGTCCTGTCAGCACCCTGTGATGATGACTATTCTCTGATTCTGCTCTCGGTGCCACAGAGGCTTGGGACCAAGGTCAATGGAACCAGTTGATGCTGAATGGAGGTACTGGTGGCCCGGGAGGTGGGGCTGGCAGAGTGACTGGCCCCAAGACCATCCAGACTGATGTGAAACCTGGGATCAAGCAAGCCTGAAAAGGGTCCCTTGTCACTATCTGGCCTTTTCACACCCAGCCCTGGGATTGATCTGCAACGGGGAACCCTTCATGCCTGTACTTAGGTCTTGGACACTTGTGGGCACAGTGCTGGGGGCAAGATGAATTTCCAGAGGCTTGATATGGTTCCTCCTTGGTTGTCTGTGAGCGTGATGGAGTCCTATTTAGAGGGCTGGAGACTCAGGCCGTAGTTCTGATTCAGAAGGACCCCAGCCAAACCAGGAGCACCAAACAACAGCTCTGCTTTAGGTGGCCTTGGGAGCAGATCTTTAGAGCCTGGGTTGAACTGGTTCCTAGACTCTAGCTAGCTGGACAGAGGGAGCACATTTACATGTTCCCTAACCTGGAGCTCAGCTTGATCTTGACTCTATGCCATTCAGGCAGATTCTCCCTAGGAGAAACATGCTCCAGAAACCAGGTGACCCAGAGGTTAAAGTGTCACAGTACTGGCCTCAGGACTACTCAGACTCATGGGCTGCCTACCCCTTCCCTGTCCTTTCCATCCCAGAGCTTCAGCGTTGAGAGGGGAGGTTGAGGACCAGAAATCTTTTCCTGTAGAGGACCAGGTAGTAACTAAGTGAGTCTTCGAAGGCTGTAAGGTCTGCATGCCAACTACCCACATCTGTGGTTCTGTAAATGTGGTCATGGGCAAATCACAAATGAGGGACTGTGACTGTGCGCTCAGAAAACTTCACCAAAGGCCAATAATGACTGAGATTTGACCCACGGGCTACAATTTGCCAATCTTGATCTCCATGAGTCAAGATTGCTATTTTCTAGGAGAGAAAGAACTTGGTAAAATTAATTGTCCTCTTGTTTTTATTCACTATTTGACTTAAATTCATGCTAAAGATGATTTTTAACTGTCATTTTTCCATGGATGTGATGCATACCATTTTAATCCCTCCCTCATTGGAAAACAGCAGAGAAAGGCAACCCCCAATTCTCATTTCAACCAAAGAAGGCATCTGATCTTTAAGAAAAGGAACAGCTGATCTTTATTGGGCAGATAACAATTGTGTATGTTTATGGGGTACAATACAACATTTTGATTATGTTCACACATAGTCAAAGATTAAATCAAAAAATTAGCATAACTATCACCTCACCAACTTATCATTTAATGTGAGAACCTTAAAAATCACACTTCTAGCATCTGGTTGAACCTGATTTGCTGCCTAAGTACACTGGAAATTTCTAATGGAGTAGCACAGCAGGTGACTCAGCCTCTAATGGCTCTTTCTGTTCCTGTTTGTACCATCTCTGGTCTGGACTTTCTGGTTTGTTACCCACTATTTCTAAATCCACCTGACCTTGCATTTTTCACTGTCTCCACCTACACAGTTCTTGAGGCTTAAGAAGATGCCAATCAAGGGCCCCAAAACAGAGCAAATATGCTGCCTGAACCGTGTGTGTTGGTGGATGGTGTTCAAGCCCAAGCAACGCTCTCCATACACAGCATCAGTGTTGAAATCAAGCTACATCATTTCACTAAATGAGGAATAGTTCTCTGTCGGGATGTGGTCAGGGCGGTGCTCAATGTTCCCACACAAGGAGGCAGAGAGGAAAATTTTGAGTGATCAGCAGCTTGTTGAAGAAAGAGAAGGCGACTAATATTAGCAGGGAGCTTCCTGTTCACTCAGAGATGCTTACTGAAAGTTGGGGGCAGAAAAGCCAAATTCAAGTCTCTGAGCAAGATGAATTTTCTCCAAGCCCCACTTTGCTATAGAATGTAAGTATGAGGGATAGACGACCAAAATGGAGCCAGTTTCCACCCCTTCTGGTATGCACACCCCTCCCAGTCTCTCTTCAGTGCCTCCCATTGGGAGGTAGATCTCATCTCCATCCTCACTCCCTTTGGAGCTGGGCTGGCTCCCTGCTGTCTCTGGATAAAGGATGTTATAGACAAACAGTCATGCTACTTCTTAGCAGGGACTTCAGAGGCTGTGCCTTTTGTTGGCTTTTGCTCCTTTGTTTCTGCTTGAGAACAAGTCTGGGCTAGTCTGCCTGGAGAGAGAACCATGTGTAGAGGAGAGCAGAGGCCTCCGTGCACCCAAACACACCACCCAGCCAACCCCCAGCTTTCCAGAGAGGCATGGTGTGAGGGAGCATAGAAAAACCCCCAGATGGTTCAGGCCCAAACTGCCCACCGGCTAAATCCTGAAATAAATGAATGAACTAATCCTGAACTAATGAGCTTGAAGTTACAACTTGGGTGTTCCTTAACCATTTTTTTTTAACTTGGTTTCCAGAGATTTTATTGGAACTCAGTCACATAGACATGGGTAGCTGCCCATGTGGCAGATCTTAGACTCCAATGTCCCCCAAGTTTCAACTAATAACATATGACTCAAAGCCCCATAATCAATCATGTTATTGGAGAGTTTGCAATGATTCAAGATTTCCAGATAAACAAAGAAAGTCTATCAGGCAGGAGGTTAGGAGGGTTTAGAGGTAACCTCGTAGAAATTAAAGACAAAAGCCAAACTTATCTTTGGCCAAGGTTATATTTCTCTACTACAAACAGGTGAAGTTCATTTTAATAATGCATTGCACTTTGGTCATTATATGCAAAACATAATCATTTTAATATATACTCAATATAAACATTCTTGATACTTTTTGCATTATTTCTCAGGCAAAATCTTTGAATCTTGTGACTCTTTTACATTTACTAAACATTTCAAATTGGACTAGCCACATTTCAGGTAATTTAGAGCCACATATGGGCAGTGCCATATGGCCAGTCAAGCTCTAATCTCTTCTAATTCTTACTGAATCTAACAAATCCCTATACAGTTCTACTGTGGATATAATTATCAGTGTTTGGGAATATTTTTATTTGTTATCATTTTATCACACTTCAAAATATTAATTCTAAACATAATATCAACAAATAATCTCTCTTACCACTCATTTGAAATCTGACTCTATCCCTTTTCAGAGTAGTCTTCTTTCCCTGGTAACTTTTGATTTTCACTTTATACTTAAAGGGATACTCTAGAACCGTGGTGACCTCTGGTCACCAACTGAAACTTTCTATTTCAGTGCATTTTACTTTTGTGTAATATATACTATCCATTTTCTTCTGAATGTGTGTGTGTAAATAATAGGCATTTGTGTATGTGTATGTGTGCAAACCCTCCTCTTTATTTTTTAAATTTTTTATTTGTTTTAATTAGTTATACATGACAGTAGAATGCATTCATGCCCTTTGATATATCATACATAGAATATAATTTCTCATTTTTCTGATTGTACATATCATAGAATCACATTGGTCATGTAGTTATATAAATATATATATATATATATATATATATATATATATATATATATATAGAGAGAGAGAGAGAGAGAGAGAGAGAGAGCAATAACATCCATTTCATTCTATTATCCTTTCTATCCTCACATCCGAAAGTTTCCTGGTATGGAATTTTCCACTTGAAGTATTGTATCAACACTCAAATAGTTTCAGATTTTTAAACATTTTGGTTTATAGGTTTTTGAATTAGCAATATTCAACCTCTAGTAAATTTGGAGATGAGTTTCTCTGCAACAGTAGCCACCCACTACAAGGGGTGCTGATTCTTGCTCTATCTCATAGAACATCGTAAAGATCAAATGAGATATATTTGAACTCTTCGTAAATTGTAAGTAGCACACAAATATCAGATGTTTCATTGGCTTGGTAAGTTTCAATCAGTATCGAGACCAAGGAGAAAATGCAAATCTATATCAAAAGCCCCTCCACCCACCCGGCATGCTCCAACTCATTGCATGAACAAGCTATTTCTCAATCCCTCACAGCCAAGTCACATGTTAATCTCTCCAGTGTCACACACACATTGCCCTTTCACTAAACCCATCTTTAATGACCATCTACTATATCCATGGATGCATTATTACACCAACTACTACTTGGTCAGTATTTGTTGATCTTCTTTCTGTCAGTAGATGTACCTCTACTACTGCTCAGCCAATATTTGTGCATCATGTGCTTCAGGCACTGTTTTGAGCAATAGGAATACTGAAATGAACTGGGGTAAAGCAAGTACATTAAATGAATAAGACAGAAAACAGCTAAAATTAAGAAAGGTAAACAGAAGGTAAGTATTATGGCCAGAATGCTGGTCCCCCTTCCCCAAATTCATATGCGGGAGTCCTAAGCCCAAATTGACTGTATTTGGAGGTAAGGTTTGGGCGGGGGCAGCAATAAAGCTGAAGCTTTGATTGACAGGATTATTCTTTTAAGAAGAGGAAGAGACACTGGAGCTCCTCATCCACCAATGTCAGGACGTGAGAAGACAGCTGTCTGCAAGCCAGGAACAGAGCCCTAGCAGGAACTAACCTTATCAGACCTTTATCTTGGACTCCAGTCTTCAGAACCATAAAGAAAAACACATGTCTGTTGTGTAAGCTACACAATGTATTTGTTGTTTCAGCCCAAGCAGATCAAGACCATGAATGCAGGGAGAACGGTGGTGTGACTATGTAGCAATTTAAGCCAAATGGCCAGGTAACAATGGGGTGAGCAGACGTGAAAAAGGCAATGAACATCCACAGAAAGAATGTTCCAGAAAGAAGGCCTGGCAATGCAAACGTTCAGAAGCAGGACAGTCTTCTCTGAATTTTGAAGATCAGGACAGTTTGGTGGACTTCCTCCTCCAGGGTAACAGGATGCTGCAGGGACACCCGAAGGCAGGGAGGGCTGGGGTGAGATTTTTGTTACCAGCCTTGCTAGCTGCTGTGTGAAGAATGGCTACAGGACAGGAAAAGAGGAAGCCTGGGCACCATGCAAGAGGTTGTTGTAGTTGTCCACATGAGAGATGGAGGTGCTACTGAGATGGATAAAATCATACTGAAGTGGGAAGTTTAAGAAGACTTCCAGCAGATTCTGTGGGGGTATATATTTTCAGCTGTAAGAGAAAAATTGAAGATTGTCTGGTAATTTTCTGCTGCTGAAGCAGAATACCTGAGATCGGTAACTTATAATGCACACAATTTATTTGGCTCACAGTTCTGGACACAGGGAAGTCCAAGAGCATGGCACCAGCATCTGGGAAGGGCTTCCATACTCTCTCATCCCATGGAGGAAGGCAGAAGGGCAAGGGGAGTGTGGGAAGGGACAGAGGGAGAGAGGTGAGAGGGGCAAATTTATAATAACTCTAAGATAATTAATCCCCTCCCATGATAATGACTTTAATCTATGCATGAGGGCCGTGGCCCACAGTCATCTCTTATTAAGCCACATTTTCCACTGTTGCATTGGGAATGTTGTTTCCAACACATGAAATTTGGTGGACACATTCAAACCTTAACAAGATAGTCTTTCTAATGATGTATAGAGGGCTAAGAGAACACATTGGACTCCTGTAGTTCCTACCTACAGGTTTGTTAAATCCTGTAGGATGGTTGTACCACAAATTTAGAGCTGCTAAGCTTCTCTGTAATTGACTGGTAGAGCAAGCAATGCCATTTTCTTACCACTTACTTTTATCGGCAGGGATAGTGCCAAAGCTTAACATCATAGCATTTGATATTTGCAAATTAAGGGTAAAGAGGTTCCTATGAGTATTAATGATCTGCTACTGTGCAAAAATCACCAACATGTGGTTTTTGTGGGTCAGGAATTTGGGAGTAGCTTGGCTAGGTGTTTCTGGCTTGGAATCTTGCTCATGAAATTGTAGTCAGGTATTCACTTGGGCAGGGGCTCATCAAAAGACTCAGCTAGGGGGCTGGGGATATGGCTCAGTTGGTAGAGTGCCTGCCTTGCATGCACAAACCATGGGTTCAATCCTCATCACCACCCCATCCCCCCAAAAAAAAGACTCAGGTAGGACTGAGAATCTACTTCAATGGTGACTTGCTCATGCGGCTCACTGTTGGCTGAGGCTTTCAGCTTCTCTTCCTGTGGTTCCTCCACAGAGCTACTTGAGTGACCTCTACACTTGGCAGCCAGTTCCACCACAGTAAGTGATCCAAGAGACAAAGGTGAAGGCTGCAATACCTTTTATGACCCAGTCTTGAAAGTTACTCACACTCTACTTCTATCATGTACCATTAGCCTCAAGAGACCAGCCTTGGTTCAGAGGGGAAGCATTGAATACCAGGAGGCAAGGATCTTGGAGACTGGCTGCCACATTCTCTAGAAGACAAAGGACATTGTAATCCCTCATTGAAAGGGGATAGGAGTTATTTTCCTGTGGTGATTTATCCCTACCAGAGCCCCTGTGTCCTGTGCTGGCTCCTTGGGAGAAGCATGTAAGCAAAGTCTCAGGTTCCTCATCTGTGAAATGGGCTCTAGCTCCTGCCTTGTGATATTTGAGATAATGTAATGTGATATTTGAGTCTGATGCTGACACCAACTGGTGTCTCATGAATGTCCTTAATACACTTAAGCACAGGTCTTTAAATTACCTGGGTTGCCATAGACCTTTTTACAACTTTTGCACTTTGTTTTTGTATAGATTGAACCCGTGTTTTTTTTCCCCTAGCTTTCCTTCACATCTTTGGGCAACACACATTGGAAATAACTTGCTCTGGGCTACATCATGGCCAGGACAGAGGCAGGCACACCATGCTGACCCAACATCTGCCCACTGTTTCCCTGTGGCATCTGTCATTGAAAAGTTACTGCCCACCCAGGCTTGGCACCTCTTTGGCTCATTGTGCACACGCCCACATGATGAACTCATCATATTTCTGTGCATGGAATGACTGCATTCATGATGAACCATCCAGACAGGCCCACATGGGGACAGCTCGTAGCTGTGAACCCTCATCTGAGAATGCGCTCACACACGATCCACACACAGGCATGTACGTGACTGCAAGTTCATTCCTGGTTAGCTCTGATGTTTCCAAAGTTTCAAATATGTTTACAGATTAGATGTCAGTTTTGTGATTTAATGTAAATTATTTTATCCTCTTGAAAATCAGTTTTATGATACCAAAGCCAGGAGCCTCTGATGCTGCTGGTCTGTGTGTTCTAAAAATTCAGAAATAGTTTAGGGCAAAGTAATGAGAGTCCATACTACTTCTTATCAGGTGGTCATAGGGTAATTTTCTTTCTAGCAATGTCATTAGCCTTGCTCTCCACAGGGGAAGTCAGGAGTTATGTTGCCCCAGGGCACAATGCCAGAAGGGGTCGATTTTAGCAAAATGGAACTCTTGCCCGGACACCTGAGCTTAAATGGCAATCAGTTGCACTCTGCCAACCAACCTATGCTTGGGCCCTGGCCGTGCTCACCCTAACAGCCTTAGAAAACTGCATCAAGGAACAAGCAAAGTCTAATTGGTGCCTTGAGTTCCATTATGGAATGCCTGTGCTAGGTGGGACCTCGGAGAACAATCAGATCAAGCACTCAATATCATCTGTATGAAGCCTTAATGTTCATGCCAAATATATTCATGATTTTTAAGTGTAAGCTTTCTGATCCAGTGGCCTTGCCATCTTTATTTAGTTACACAGTTGAATTTGCTGTCAGAAATGAGGCAATGAGGTGCAACTGCCAGAGTGACCCACATGGCCTCCAAGTTGGTACTAAGTGGTTCTGTGCCTCTGGCTTGGTTCCTATGAAGGGATTGGTAACATCTTCCTTCTGCTCTGTAAATGCCATTTAACTCAGAAGTTCCCTCTTGGTACATTATTTTGTATGTGGGAATTCACTGTAAGGTGACAGGGTGCTCATTTTGTGTTATGGTTTGCTTGGGCTGCCATAACAAAGTCCCACAAACTAAGCAGTGTCAACTCTAGAAACGTATTTCCTTGCTGTCTTGGAGGCTAAAAACCTGAATCAAGAGTTGGATTCTTCGGAGGTGTCTCTCCTTGAATCAGAGATGGCATCTTTTCTGTCTTTCTTCACATCTTCCTTCTGGGGTTGTTCCTTCACAGACATTTCCTTCTGTGAAGGTATCAGTCATGTTGGCTGGATTAGGGTCCCTGCTAATGATCTCATTTTAATTTAATCAGCTACTTAAAGGACCTATGTCCAAATGCAATCACATTCAGAGATACTGGGAGACAGGTATTCAGCATATGTTGTTTTTTGGCAGGGTTGAGGTGTCACAGCTCAGCCCATAGGACTCTGCTTAATCCAGCCTAGCACTGCCCCAATGGCCATGGACAATAACCTAGTACCTATTGTTTACACTCATAGTGAGACTATTACCCCTACTGTGGTTTGAATATAGTATAAGAGTGTTCCCAAAGGTTCATGAGCTGCCAGTGTGGTCCTCAATGTGATGCTGTTAAGAGGTGATGTGATCTTGAAGAGGTGGAGTCTAGGGGAGTCATCAGGTCACTGGGGGTGTGTCCTCAGAAGGGCTGGACAGGGTTCCCCCTGGGTCTCCGTCTTCCTGTCTCACCATGTGACTCTTCCTTCTGTGTGTGCTCCTACCCTTGTGATGCCACCTGCCAAGAGATCTTCACCAGAGCCAAGCAGGTACCTGTGCCATGCCCTTGAACCTTCAAAGCTGTGAGCCAAATAAACTTACTTTCTCTATAAGCACTCACCTTTAGGTATCTCATTAGAGCATCAAAAATTGGACTAATACATCTCTATGTGGTTTGGTTTCTGACAGGACCTGTGATTGGTTTGCCCTGGCACAAGGACATCAAGGACATCAAGTTTTGGAAGAGCCTTTCCTTCCTCCACTAACCCCTGAGTCTGATCACCAAGGCAAGGGCATGACCATGTGACACCAGGCTCAATGTCCCCAGCAGTGGCATGGTGTCCTCTTCCCCTTCCCCTCTGCACTCTCATAAGGCTGCAGGGTCCCTGGGTGGCCTTTCCCCTCACTACACCTCCAAAGCTCAGAGACCCATGAGATGTCTCAGCTCACAGAAGTGCCTCCAACCACTCGCCCAAGATTCTCTCCATCCCCAGGATACCCTGAGCCAGACAGTGCCATCGGAACCAGCCCCATTTCCTGCAGTTGTTATAGAACCCTGCATGGGGGAGGGGGCACTTATTTACTCAGAGGATGAGTGCTGGTGGCTCAGTCTCTAGGGCTGAGATAATACTCAATCAGGCTCTGACATCTTATTATCTCTGTGTTTCTACTCCATCAGGGTTCACAAGACATTGGTGAGCTTTGGAATTACTGGTGTGGTGAGAAGATAGCCTCACCCTAGAGTCAGGGGTCAGCAGGTCTGGAAGGAGGCCTGATAGGGTGCTCTCCTCATTAGCTGCCAGGAGGTGAGGAGCTAAGGTCTCACACACTGAGCACAGAGAGACACACATTTGATGGCCTCTGTCCTTTCTTTCTTCCCCTTTGGGTAGATGTTCAAATCTTTCCCCACCACATCACAGGATGGTTTGGGCACCAACCAGGAAGAGAAGGACTTGGTTTTCAGGGCATTTGTAAAGGGCTCCAGGGATCCTTTAGTTCCTCCCACTTTTGAGCACAAATCTGTTCATGGGCCCTGCTGGAGACTGGTAACTGTCCTAGGCACGGCATCACCCTCCTGCCCTGTGTTCTGGGAGCTGCCACCCAGCTTCAAGAGAACCCCAGACTTGTATCTCTGGACCTTAATTTCCTCACTCTGAAATAATGAAATTGGGTCTGACCATCCCTGGTGTTTCTCCCAGCTCCTGAGTACAGAAAATGACCCGCTGTCCATGTCTAGTATTTCATTACTACAAGGTTCCTCAAAACTTAGCGGCTAAAACAAACTTGTGTTATTATTATGGCTTTTGATTCCGTGGGGCAGAAATTTAGACAGGCACATCTGAAATGCCTCATCTTGGCTCCATGTCTGAGGTCTTAACAGGAATAATGCAAACTATAAATCTCTTTCTCTTGGTCTCTTTTTTTTTTAAAAGAGAGAATGAGAGAGGAGAGAGAGAGAGAGAATTTTTTAATATTTATTTTTTAGTTTTTGGCGGACACAACATCTTTGTTTGTATGTGGTGCTGAGGATCGAACCCGGGCCGCACGCATGCCAGGCGAGCGCGCTACCACTTGAGCCACATCCCCAGCCCCTCTTGGTCTCTTCACACAGTCCTTCCATGGGTTGCTTGGGCTTCCTCACAGAATGGCAGTCTCAAGATCATCAAACCCATCTGTAGCTGCTTGAGGATGAGAGCAGGTACTCCAAGAGGTCTGGGGAGAAACTGTGAGTCTTCTTAAGATTTAGGCTCAGAAGTCCCAGAACATTATATCACATTTTATAGGTAAGGAATTCAGGGAGTAGGTAACTGCATTCCACTTCTCAATGGAGTTGTAGCAGAGAACCCAGGGTCATATTGAATCTATCAAAACCCACCTCTGAGCCAACTTGCAACCTGAGCAATGGCTCCTTGTATCCCGTGGGCACCTGTAGTTGGCTCTTCCTCATTGCTCAGGAGCTTTCTCTGGTACCTCAGGGCTTCCTCAGTGTATCTACAGGGCAACCTGGACGTGCTAGATATTGGTAACCTCAACTCATCAGTAATGGGGATGAGTAAATGACTCCAGGATGGCTTCCTATAGCAAGATGGTTGGAAGGAAAGTTCTGATTCCTCTCTCAGAGGGTCCCAGGGACTGAGCCTGATTTTCCAGCAGTGACTGTTCCTCATTTCACGGTCTGTGGATTCTTTTCCTTCTCTGCCGCACCTTCCCTCTCACACTTGGGCTTCGCTGACGTTGCCCAGGTAGACTGTCTGCTCTGGAGCTCTTTCAGCTCCTACTGTAAGAGGTGACTAAGCTGAGACACTGGCTTACCCTGGGGCTCTAGAGAAGACATCAAGTTAGTGTTCAGTAAGTGGGCCCAATCATTCATTGCTTTCTAGAAAACCTACATTGCAATAAATTTAGTTTCACAATCCAGATGTAGAAAACACCATAGAAATGTAATGGCCTGATTCCTGATTAAGGTGCACTGGTACCTGTATAATTCTTAGCCTTCCAAGACCTGAGAGCTCTCACTTTCCTTGCGCCTGCTGTCTTGGGTCACCTCCCCAGGGCTCCTGTGGCCATGGATGATGTGGAGGCAGATCTCGGGTAGACTCAGCAGACAAACCTTTGAGATGAAACCATGCCGGTCTCAGGGTCAGTACGAAGCCTCCCCGTCTGGCCTCATTGTCTCTCCATGTTTATTTTGTGGAAAGGTACATGGTGGTGCTTTTCATCATCCATCAGACTTAGCTTTTCTGGAGTGCTTACCAGACTGCTAAAATTCTAAAGTCCTCCATGAAGATGAACACCTCAAATTCTTACAGCCACCATCTTGGTGTTGAGTAAGAGAGCAAGACATGGAAAAGCCAAATAAATGTTTACTTCTTTTCTCATTACCTTTGTTCCCTGATGGCACAACCCATCTGCAAGCACAGATGCAAATATACAAGCATGCACAAAACTCTGCCGTCTCTGTCTCGGCATGTAATGCCCTCCCCTGGGCATGCTGTACACCACTCCACCAGGGGAAGCCCAGCCAGTCCTCTGTGGGCAGTCGATGACGGGGAGAAGTCCATCTCCAAGGAAATGACTGTGGGTTACAGCAGTGTGACCTTTAACAGCTGATGGACTCAGCCCCTTTGGGTTAGAAATTCCTTCCCTGCAGTCTCCAGCCATTGCTACCTTCCATGTTCTGGATGAAAAGCATTCACCTCGACAGCATCTTCTCTGACTTCGGCAGGAATTCAGTGCTCATCTTTGATCTTTTGAAGTCTTGTTGTCCCACTGGACTGACAGTGTCTCTGGGTAGGAAGCAGGTCTAGTTGTCCTCCACCCCTCGCAGGGCCTCAGTTTTTCTAGGGGCAATGCTTTCTGAAAGGACATGGCATTAGAGAACTAAATGGGGAATAGAAAGAGCAATAGGTCTGTGCAGTGTCAGAGATGCCAATAAGAGGGGCATTCCTAACAGTAAATTACTAAGTGGCATGTGTCCTAAATGCCACTTATCACATTCCCTTCATTAGCCACAGAGCAAAATCTCTGAACCAAAATTATCTACTAACTGAACAGTGACAATCTTGGTTGACAGAAAGTCTCCATCCACTGAAATGCAGGTGCTGTTCTCTGGGACACAGTTTTCTCAGTACCATAAGCTTAACATTGATATCAAATGTTCCTCACAGTCTCCTCTGAAGTCTTGTGCACTGAAAAAAAATGGGGTCCTCAATTCCTGATGATCGCAACTAAAGATATGGCACAGGGACCATTAATATCAGCCCTACTGAGCTTCCGTGATAACACTAGTAAAGGTACTGTTATTTTAGCAGCTCTGTACATGCTGAAGGGCGGCTTTCCACCCCCTGATCTCTGCAGAGATGGGAGCCTGGGGAGGTTGAGTCCTGTGGGTGCCCCACTAGGTACTTCCCAAAGAGCAGCAGCATCTAGCTGCCCCTTCCTACAGCCCAAGGGCTTCCCATTTCATGCTGACCCTGAATTATTTATCCTGAATTATTTCAGATCATTCATTTACTTAAAAATTGCTTGTACATGGATCACCTGTTCTAAAATCGTCTGTTACATGGACTCATTTTATCCTTGGTATCAACAAAGCCACTTCTACCTCAGATCTCAGATCTCTGGCAGGTTAAATGAGATGAAGGATGTCCATTGGCATAGGTCTACATGTGAATTAGCAGGGCTGCCTTCTCACTGCCTTGTGATGGGGGCAACCTTTTGTTCTAGCCCCTAATATTCACTGGCAGATCCTGTTGTTACCTATTATCAAAGATGTTTCTGAGAGAAATGATTCTTTCTTGACCTCATTGTTCTTCATAAAACCACTGGCATAGGCTACTACTGCTGGGTATCAGAGAGGGATGCTCTTGCAAAAGGGAGAGACAGGTGTGGTCCCACGAGACTCAGAATGTGCACAGACTACCGCCCATCCAATCAACAGTAATTTTGATTCTTTTTTTTAAAATCAGTGCATCTGCACCCTGAGTTGTTAGGTTTTGGCAAATGAGAACCCTATATGCTTTCTGTTCTTTCAGTGTACAGAAGCTGGGAAGCTAAGAATGTTATTCCCCAAATTGCCTTGCAACTAGATTCTGCTCATCATTTAATTTCAGGTCTGCAAGGTGCATATACTTATGGTTTGCAGGGCAGAGGGTAGCAGGGCCTGTGTTTTGCTGTGCTTACTCTTTCCACCAGGAGGCCTTGTGAGAGGCCCTGGTGTTCTGCAGCAGCATTAGCAGGGGTTCCAATTTCCTGGCAGTGGCTGCATGGGGCCAAGAACTGGAGTTGGAGTACAATTTTTCGATTGAGTAAGTAGCAGGTGGGCATTGATGGGATCTCTGCTCTCCCTAGCTCTCAGTTGAGATGAGATATTCCTGAAATACCCTATGCACACGGGACAAAATCTTCTGAGCATAAACAATGTGGAAAACTCTTGTCAGAGAGGTGCATAACACATGAGCTGCAAAGTCTTTATGTACAACAGAACCCAATAAATGGGACGCTCCAGAGCTAAATGTTAAGAACATTCTTAGTGATGGGGAGTTTCTTCATTGGCTTAAAAAAATTTTTGAGGAAAGTGAACATTAGTCAAAATCAGATTTATTGTTCTGCTCCTGAAATGCAGCCTTCCTGTGATGCTTTGCATCTGAAATGTCCTTAAAAGCTCATGATTTGAAAGCATGATCCCCGACATAGCAAGATCTAGAGGTGGGGGTTTCAGGCAATGATCAGGACTCTGCACTCATCAGTGGATTTATCCATTGATGAATTAATACATTAATAACTGAATGAACTTCTGGGTAGTAACTGTATGCAAATAGGGTACGGCTAGAGGAAGCAGGGTCTTACTAGAGGAAGTATATATGCCCTTGGGGAGTATATTCTGTCCCTGGTTTCTCTCTCTCTCTCTCTCTCTCTCTCTCTCTCTCTCTCTCTCTCTCTCTCTCTCTCTCTCTCCCCACCCCTCCTTCCCTGCTGCCATGAGATGAGCAGCTATATTTAGCTATGCCCTTCTGCCATGATGGTTCTTCCTTGGAGCCCCCCAATCTTGGACTGAAACCATGAGCTAAAATAATTTTTTCCTTCTCTTAGTTGTTCCCATCAGGTATTTTGGGTCTCAGTGCTGCAAAGCTGACTGACAAGTTCCTTTCTCCTCTCCCCCATGTTAGATTATTTCCTTCCTGGAAACCAAAGTCAGCCCACAGATTTTTTACTTTATAGCCTTCTTTCCTTTTGTTAAAGGACTTACTTTGAGTGCTAAACAAGTTTCTCATTCAGCCACAACAATTGTCTATGCTCCCCAAACTTATTGCAATAAATGCTGTTATTTTCATGTTTTAAAATGTGAAAAGATAACATAAACTCCCTTTGCCCCAGACCACTTCCCCTATTGACCAAGGGGTATCCATCCAGGATACATGTTTTTACATTTAAAAGTTGTGTTTAATTGAAACATAATAATTATATACATTTGTGGAATACATTGTGATTATTTCTATACATGTGTTCAATGTGCAATCATTAATCAAGGTAATTAGGATTTTTGTCATCTCAAATATTTATCATTTATTTCTTTGTTCTGGGAACATGCAAAATCCCCTCTTCAAGCCATTTCAAAATATCTAATACAATTATTATTAACTGTAGTTACTCTATTGTACCATAGACCACTATAATGTATTCCTTTTATCCAAATGAATTTTGCTCCTGTTTAAACCCCCTTCTGCCTACTCTCCCTAAGCCCCCTATCTACTATTCTACACTCTACTTCTATGGGGTCAGATAATTTTTAACTTCCACATATGAATGAGAACATGTGGTATTTGTCTTTCTGAGCTAGCTTATTTCACCTAACACAGTTTCCTGGGTTCATCCACAGTTCTGCAAATAACAGGATTTCACTCTTTTTCATGGATAAATAATATCCCATAGTGTATGCATTCCACATTCTACTTATCCAACCAACTGTTGATGGACATATAGGTTGATTTCATATCTTGTCTTTTCCAATAGTGCTGCAATCAACACAAACACTCAGGCATCTCCTTGACGTACTGCTCAAGAAATATTTTTGCATATACAGTTACAAACGTACTTTTGTTTTATTTTATTTTTGCACAAATGAGGTTTTAGACAGCATACTACTCTGCAGCTTACCCTTTGCATTTAATGTGTTTGGAGAGCTCTGCCTAGGACATACATGAAAAGACCTGACAATAGGGAGCAGGTATTGAGCATTTCCTGTGGGTTGTGTATTGAGATACACCTTTCAAGTAGATCAATATATTTAATCTTCACAGTGGCACAGGATGTAGGTGCTCTTAGAATCTGGAGAAGGGGGATCACATGAGCCTGTGTTACACTTCCCTTCACCCACCCAGTCCCTCACTGGCTTTCCTCCCAGCAGTCAGGCAGACTGGTTCAAGGACACTTCTGGTCATGTTGCTGGCCCCTTTTACGTACTTTGCAAGGTTTGGGGGACAAAGGCAAAATTCCTACCTCTGTGCCCAGGACCTGCCTTGCATCTAACTTATGTCATCAAATATAGACACAAAGCCCTTCAGTTTCTCAAACAGGGAAGCCCCTCACCACCCTCAGTCCAGGAATTGGGGCAAACAGTTCTCTCTGGGATGCTCTCACCCTCTGCCAAGTAACTCCTTCAGACATCCTTGCAGATACCCCTTGGATTTCAGGGGTACCATCAGTTCATCAGAAAGCCTTCACTGGCATATGCCAGGTAGCACCATTTTTTGGTCATTTTGATAAAGGAAAAAAAAAACATATTCACAATTTGATCTTTCTTTCTTTAATTGTACCCAAGATCAAACACATTCCTTGGCCATTTTTGCTTCATCACTGTGTGGTTAGATTATTTTCTATTGAGAAACTCTGTTTATTTGTAGAAGCCATTGTATATTAAAGAAATTATTGTCTTAAACATTCTAAAATCTTTTCTGGTTTGGATAACGGGTGGTTATCTGTGTAGTTAAGAGGAGACTTTGCCCCTCCAAAGTTGGGAGTAGAGCAGGAATTATTTCTGTACATGGGTACAATGTGCAATCATTAATCAATTTGTTTTTTCTGCTCCTTAGGGATTTCCAGGTGAGTCCAAAGCAGACATAGCTACTTCATGCTTCCCTGGTGATTTGGAATGAAAATTAACCAAGGCCCCTGCCTGTGTTGATCCTGCTCATTTCTGTACCACCTACTATTCCTTTAGTTATGTATAACTCTGTTCCTTTATCATATGGTTATAAAGGAAGATGCTCTAGAACAGACTCTTTCCAGAAAGGAGCAGAGAGTAAGTATTTTAGGCTTTATGTGCCACGTTGGACCATATAATTAAAAAAAAAATGCTCCACAATTGTAGAATCCATACTTTGCCTGTGGGACATACTATAGGCCACCTACCACATTGCCCACTCTGTGATAAATTTGGTACCTATTTGATAAGTGCTTTCCCATTTCTTTTCTTGTTCAGACTTTCCTTAATTCCATTTACAAGCACATATTTCTAGATTTTATTAGTGCTCTGATTCAGATTTAGGGAATATGAGAAGAATTGCCAATTTTGCAATACTATGATTTTTGTTGGAGAAAAGACAGCTTTTTATATACTCAAATCTTTTTTTCTGTCCACACTGAGGATTTAATTTTTTTTTCTTATCGCATGTTCATATTTCTTGTTAAATTTATTCCTAGGACTTTGCCTTTTTAGTGGTATCATGATATTTTTTCTTTCATTTTATTTTAATTTACTTCATATTTGACCCTGGTTAATTCTTGATGGTGGGTTGTTATCAAAGAACAAGGTCAACCCTTCCCTTTTCTCTGGCTTCCCATCTCATCATGTGACCTCTTCTCCTTAGATAGTTTTCCACCATCATGCCCTAGCCATGCTGTGACTCAGCACGATGCTGTTTGAAGTTTCAGTCTTCAAAACTATGAGCTAAATAGACCTTTTTTCCTTTATAACAGTCTCGGTCTGAGATATTTTGTTATAGCAATAGAAAATGGAATAATACTTTAGGTTAGAAGGAAAGAGATTTCTCTGCACTCTTTCTTCAGTATTGCCACCTTTCCTTAGATATCTGTTTTGGTGTGGAAATCAGGAAAAAAAAAGTCAAATTTCCTTCTCCCCCCCTACTCTCTCTCTCTTACATAGTCCTGGGAGATGGCATTTCCAGGAACCCAGACAGGACCTGACAATGGGAACCACAATAAGTCAGTGCTTTGGGGACTCCAAGGCAGTTTCCCTTCAGATATGGTAGTGGCTTGTGTCTTGAAATCCAATCAAATTTTATCCTGGGGTCCAGATGAATCTGGGAACATAACCCACCTCCCTCGTTCAACAAATCTATTTACTTTTATACTTAGTTAAGTCATTAACCAAACCATGCTCTCTTTAGGAAAGGTTTGCTCTGGAGCTTGCAAATACTAGATAATACCATGGAGTTAATACATGTTCAATAAAAGCAGTAATATCATGGTTTTATCAACCCAAAGCCAAAAATGCAAACCTCAAGGCCTGTGAATTGCCCGGTCCCGAAGGTCTCTATGGTTTACAGTCATTCAGGTTTGGTGTGGATAAGGAAATCCGGTTTCTGGTCAGAGGCTTTGGGCAGCATGTTCCTGTTCTCCCTCCAGTGGTTTGAAGTCTCTCTGAGGTTTCTGGCATTACTTTGTTCCCAGGGCCGACTCCCACCTCCCCCAATCCAAGGGAACTTTTTAGAAGACAGAATGAAACCAACTCCGACTTTCTGTACCAGGACAAGTTAGAGTGGTCTGGTGTGCCTTCCAGAATCTTCTCGATGGGAGAAACACCTGTGGAAACCACAGCCAGGTATTCCAGAAAATTGTTCTGCGTGACTGGGGTCACCTGCCCCTCCTCTCTCCTTCTGCCCACCCCTTCTCATCTAAGATCTTCCCACAAACCCAGGGTGGGGGTAAGCTAGCAAGTTCCCACGCACAACCAGCTGTCTGTATTTTAACGTCTTTGGGAACTCTGTCCACACTGCCCACCCTCAGAGAAAGGGAAAGAGCCATTGCCCTGGGGTCTAGAAATGGCTCTCAGCCCCTAGGCTGCAGGGGGAACCCAGTCGAGATGTACACAGGAAAGGGCTGGGTCTGTTTTGTTTCTTTTCTTTTTTCTTTTCTAGTGTAAAGTCTGGTTTTACTCTGTCATTTTAAAATTCCATTAATTGACTAATAATAATTGTGTAGATTCGTGGGATACAGTGTGATGTTTTAATGTATGTACACATTGTGGTATGATTAAATCAAAATAATGAGCATGTCCATCACATGCTTATCATTTGTTTGTGGGGAGAATATTTAGTCAACTTAAAAAAAAACAGCTTTGAAATATACGATCATCAGGTACATCTCCATGCTGTGTGGGAGTTCACGGAAGCTGCTCTTGTCTGACTGAAACTGTGTATTCTTTGAACAACATTTCCCCTTGCCCATCCTTCCCAAAGATTCAGGCCACATCATCTGTTTTAACCCAGCAGCAACTTTAAAGTATTGAAGCCTCTGACCAGCTTGTGGGAATGAGCACAGAGAACCAGAGGCTGGCCATCAGCGGTGGGACGCAAAACAAAACTGGGATCTATTCCCCCAGGATGAATGCAGTGAGTGGACATGAGAGGACATGACCCACTGTTCCCTGACAAAACGTGTGAGTCTCTTGCCTACGTTCTTTGAATGAAAGTTCCTAGATAGAAGAGTACAGACTGTGTTTCCATTTAGACAAAATAGAGAACGTAGCAGAACGTGCTGTTGCATGAGCAGTCAGGATGGTGATCAATCAGGGGTCAGGAAGGGACATGAGGCCACATGGATGTGCTCCATTTATAAAGATTTAACAACCCACATGCTTAGGAGATGTGCTACTTTTATGTTCATTTGTGTTGATGTGTGTGTGCATGTGTGCCTGTATGTATACGTGTGCATATGTGTCTGCTTGCATGTATGCTCATGCAAGTGTATATGTATTAATATTTTTGTGTATAAGGTGTGTATGTATGCATATGTACATATGAGTGCATGCATATGTGTGTGTATATATATATAGTGTATGTGCTGTGTACAATATGGATATGTTTCTGTATTTGTATGCTTGTATGTGTGTGCAAATATATATGTATGTATGTGTGTCAGTCAGCTTTCCGTTACTATAACAAATACCTGAAATACCAGCTTATAAAGAGAAAAAATTCATTTGGTTCACAGTTTTTGAGGTTTTTGTCCCTGATTGGCTGATCCCATTGCTTTTTGGGTCTAGCAAGGCTTCATGGAAGGAGAGCATGGTGGAGCAAAGATGTTCACCTCCTAACTGGGATTGAAAAGGCAAGAGGAGGAGAGAAGGGATGGCCTCCCACTGTCTCCTTCAAGGCTCCTCCATGATTTCCTAAAACCTCCTGCTGGGTCCCCTCTCCTGACATTTCCACCATCTCTTCATAGTGCCCTTCTGGGGCACAAGCCTTTGATACATGAGTCTTTAAGGGACATTTTAGATCCAAACTGTAGTATATGTTTTCATGTGTATGTGTGTATACATGTGTTGTGCTGTGTGTGTGTGTGTGTGTGTGTGTGTGTATCTTATATTTAAAAATAGCCCAAAAGCAACTGTGCTGTGGGGTGGGCCTCATGAAGGCAGAGGCCACCTGCAACACTCTGTCCTCCATCCTTGGCCTTCCTGTCTCTGCTCTCTGCTCTGGTCCATGCTGCCTTCCCTAGGCCTTTAAGGACTGTGCAGTGATTGGAGGCAGGAGCCTGGGATGGAGGCCACCAGCACTGCACTAGAAGGGACCACCAAGCAGTTGCCACCACGGGCCCTGGTCGTAGGGATGCAGCAGGAGGGAAAACAGGAACCACTTGGTGGTGGTGTCTGTCAAGACAAAGTGTCCAGACTATCCCAGACAGTGAGGCATGTTCACACTTGAAACCAGGGACCCGGGCATTCTTCCAGAGTGCACTCAAAAGGACGGAGGGGCCAGAGTGTGGCGGTGGACACAGGCAGGGCGAGGAGGGTGGAGCCTCCCAGAGCCAGGCAGCAGCAGGTTACCCTCTTGCTAAACGTTGTGAGTGCAGCATCTTAAAATCATTTTTATTCGTTTGATTCAGTCAAAAACTGTCTTCCTCCAAAGAAAGAATTCAATTAGCCTGGCAAAACCACTTAAGCAAATATTCTCCTCCCCAGATAAAAGAGGACAAACCAATTCAAAACTCCTACTTCCTCCTTTCTTTGCCGAATCTCAAATACACTCTAGGAAACACACACACACACACACACACACACACACACACACACACACACACCTATTTTTAAAACAACAGGTATTTTCCCATTGGTGCGCTGACCTATTTCTGGATCAGAAACTGTCCTCCCTGTCACAAAGCCATCTGCTCACCTGATGTTTGCTCTGCCCATGGTTGGGAAAGAGCAGTCTTGAGGTCTAACAGAAAATGCATTTTTCCTCTTTTTTATGATGGGCAGAATGCCATGAATTTATAGCATCTACTTTTATATTATACACAGTGGCCAACAATGGATCTCAGCCCAGTCTTTTCTGGAAATGGCTCCTTTGAAATCAGTAGGTCCACTTAAATGAAATAAATGTAGTCCTGCACTCCCTCGTGACTTGCAACATGATTTTTGTGTGTATAAGTTTTCTTTTTTAAGACTCTATCTGGAAACTGTTAATGAGGGTTCTGTTCCTCTTGATGAGTGAGATGGCAAGTGAGTCACCGTGAGTCTATCGGCCATGAAGACTCCTCCATTTCTAGAACCATGCCAAAATAAATATTTAGGAGGAGAGATCTCACAGTATGAATTTTCATTTGACAATATTCACCCAAACTCAAAAGAATTGAAAACCACTCATCTACTTGGATCCCTTATTTTACAAATGAAAAAACTAGGACAGAGAGAAACAGGGCTGATCAGGGATTTCCAAACAGAAATATGACAGCAGATAGGTAAAAGCCGCCAACCTTTGAGCAAAATGAATGCTGTGGAAAACGACATTCAAATTCAGCAAGCCTAATGCTTCTTGATCAATGGAACAGCTAACATGCGGATTACAGCTTCAGAGGTGATTGTGAGAAACATGATCAAGAAATTAACGATGACAAACTATGAAATAAAAAGAGACTGTTTCAAAAAATATCTGCAGAACTCTGAAATTTAGAAGATGATTGTTAATAAAAGCTCCATCAATGAGCTCTCTAGGAAAACAGATAAGATTGAAGAAAGATTCAGTGAACTGAAAAAACAAGAGGTTTTTGTAGAAGGTAGAATGTTATTCCTAAGAATGAAGAAATCAGTAAGAGAGAAAGGCAACTGTCAAAGGTAGAACCAGATGTTTTCCTATGTATCCTACTGACATCTTACTTGTAGGAACACAATATGTGCAAATCAAAGTGGGCTGCTCCTAACGGGAGTCGAGGTACCCTTCCACTCTAGCCAACGTGGACCCTCACAGCTTCTGCCTGCCGTGCAGTGGGGCCTCCCCTGTGGTTGTGAGACTGGGTGACCAGGCTCCCCACAATCCAAGCCTCAGAGCCTGGTCCACTGGGTAAGGAACCAGGAGGTCCCCACAGGTAAGCTTCTGTGCTCTATTGTCCCTTGGGTGGATGTCCAAAGCCAAAGAAAATTTTAATTGTTGTGTGTCTCTGTGTGTCTGTGTCTATGTCCATGAGCCTGTTTGTGTGTCTGTGTCTCTACGTAGGCATGCGTCTATGTGTCTACCTGTCTGTGTGTCTGCGTGTGTCTGGCGTGTGGCGTACCAGCCTGGCCTCCCAGCCTCTTCGGCCTCCTGGACTTCCTACGTGGCTGCAGAGCCCAGGCCCAGGGGCAGTGCTGTCACGGGGACACTGTGTTCCAGCATGTCTTTGCACACTGCTGCCCACCAACCTGCCACGCAGGCCCAGCCAGGCTGTGTCTCAGAAGATTCCAGGAAGCTGGCTTGGCTCCAGGGCCAGCTCTGCAGAGACACCCTGGGAGGGCCCCAAGGAGCCCGGTGTGCCCAGCCCAGCCCAGGTCCCAGCCACTGTCCCTTCCCTCTCCTTTGGCTTCTAGACCACAGGGAGATATGACATGAGCTTGGGTTGCTTCAATAGCTCAGGCCTGCCACCACGAGTGAGGACCTGGACAAGTCCCCCACCAGTGCCCAGCAACTAAAGGGGCACATTGCTCCCGACCTGACTCCACCAGTTCTGGTCGTGGTCACTTCATTTCCTGAAAATTAACTCTTCTTTCTCTCTCTAGAAACTTCATAAATTCCACTTTACCTTTGAAGTCCCAAATAAGTATCTCAAAATCATATTCTGCTATGAGTTTGATGGGCCTTTCAGACAAAACCCTTCTCTGTATGCACAAAACCTAGTGCAAAGTTAAAATGTAGGGCCCTGGTTCCAAAGGCAGGAAAAAAGTAAAATAATATGAAATTATATGAAAAATAGAGCTTTCCTTTCATCCACAGCCTGTTTACTGACTCACTGTGCTGTTTTTCAGTTCTTTAGTGTGAGTCCAAGTAAAATTGAACTTTTAAATGATGAGCATGAATCATACTGTATGTGCAGTGCTGGTTTCAACTACACAAGAGCATTTAACTCGCATGAGGAATCGTGGAAGTCACATTTTGATTTTGTAGCTCATATGTACACATGTGTTTTGTCCTCACAAGAGCAGTGGAGACACTTTAGGGAATTAACTTGCCCATTTTTATTTCACTTGCTGGTGAGTGAGCATTCTCCCAGCACTCTGTGCCTTTGGCTGACTGATAAGCAAGAAGCATCGGAGACTCAGAACCATGACTGCTCGATCCTTCCCTTTCCCTCTGTGCCCTCATCTTCAGGTTTTGTGGTTGGCCAATGTGGGAGAGTAGCTCAGATGACAAGGGAAAGCCAGGCGCCACAGCTATCCTGTTTCTTAGAGAGCCACTGCCTTCTTTCTGCACTTGGAGCGAGTTCTGGTTCCACAGAAAGTTTCCTGGGCCGTCTGGGTCCCTCTGACACCTGCATATGCCACATGCTGACCTAGGACTCACTGTGTGTCTCTGAAATCCCTGCATCCTGGGTCTGCACAGATGCTGTGCCCATGCTGTGCTGGCATTGGGAAGGTAAGTTGGGCAAATAGATATTGGGACACACAGACTGCATGCATTTTTCTCTGATCTTGCACACTGTCCGTGGCCCCATGAGACTTCAATTCCAAAACACAAGTTCCAAGATCAAATTCTTAGATTAAGAATTCTAAGATGGCAGCAATGCCAAATCCATAAGCACGGAAGCCTTCCCAGCTTAGGGCCCATGTGATGGCACAGGTCATATCCATGAGGTCAGCCTTGCCTTTGAACTAAAAAAGTTCTGATGGGTTTTCTTCTCTCCTTGTTTGAATATTTCTCTCCTTTGTATCTGTCTGCTCTCTCCTCCCCCAGACATACACAAGCACACAGTACTCATCCATGGAGTGCTTTCTCTTCTGCTAAGCAGAAACGACTGATTGGTGACAATGGTAGAGTCGGGGATGGCCATAGGCTGGTGCCGGCCACAGCCTGAGAGCCAGGACCACTGGATTTTGAGCCTAATATATGGCAGATTCATTCTTGCAGAGGAATTTATCAATGGTGAGTTGAAGCTGAAAGCCACTAAATTGGTTGCAAAGAATGAAACTCAGGGTGGAACTTTCTCCTGATGTAGCTTCTCCAGTAGTGAGCATGTGGCTGGCGTAGGTCCTCAGCCATGTGCAGGAGCCTCAGCAAGGCCTAGCCAGGGTGAGGCCAGCAAGCCTCCTGCCCCGAGCCTCCCAAACATCTCCACCGTCTCACCCTGGTCTTGGCCCTGCTGCAGGAGTCCACATGGTACTCAGTCCAAGTGATACTCAGTACTAAGTCAGCTTTCCTCCACTCTAATGAATACCTGAGATAATAAACTTATAAAGAGAATTGTGGCCAGCAGTTCTAGAGATTCCAGTCCCTGATTAGGTGGGCCCATTGCCTTTAGAACTCTGGTGGAGTTTCCAGATAGCAATTGCAGAGAGGGCACAGTGGAGCCACACTGCTCACCATGTGGCCAGGAAGCAAGAGAAAGAGGAAGAGACCAGGATTTCATGATCCCCTCTGAGGGGACACTCCCAGTGACCTAAAGGACCCACCTCTTAGAGTTCCTGTTAGAGTGGACATGAATTCACCACAGGTTCCTCAGGATGGAGGTGAAGGGTTTTCCATTCACATGGGATCCTGAGACACTGCAGGGTAGGCCAAGTGTCCTGGGCCAGGTGACCACAGAGCACTGCTGAATCCCAGGGCCAGGCCCAGGCCAGGTGGTGACGTCTATGGATGACGCCAGGTGACTACGCCGTAGGCCCAGGGCAGTGTCTGCTGCAGAACACAAGCCATGCTGATGCTGTGGGCCTGGAGGAGCCTTGAGTGAGTGCTCAGCAAATACTTGGTGTCTCTGTATGAATGAATTTGGAGATTTTACTGTGTGAGTTCTCCCAACCACATGAAGAACTACTGGACTTATTCCCTTATCTCCTCACTGTTGCCGTTGGGATCTGGAATGTCCCCAAAGGCCCACAGGTGAAGGGCTTGGTCCTCGGGTGGTGCTACAGGGAGGTGGTGGAAGTTTAAATGGTGGAGGCCTAGCGAAGGTCCTTGGGGGTCCTGCCTTCAAAGGTCATAGGGGTCCCAGTTTTCCTCCCTCTCTTTTGCTTCCTGGACAAGAGGTGAAAAGCTTTGCGATACCACCTGCTCCCAATGTGACATGCCAACACAGTCCCAAAGCAACAGAGCTAACACCCCCAAAACAGGGTGCCACAATAAACCTTTTGTCTTCGTAAGTCTATTGTACTATAGTATCTACAGTATCTGCTACAGTCATGAGAAGCTGACTGATACATCTTCTCTTCCTGCCCTTTTCCTGTCATCCCTTGATGATTCTGTTTCTGCTGTTGTCTCCTGACACAAGTCCCTTTCGATGGCAAACACAAAATATGACCAGAGCAAGTCGACTTAGTGAGATCATCACCCAGGACTGGGGAGTAACTCAGTGGTAAAGTGTGTGCTTCGCATGTGCAAGGTCTTGGGTTGATCTCTAGCACTGCAAAAAAAAAAAAAAGAAAGAAAGTCATAAATGATGGCCACCACTGCCCCCCTTCTCACATGGACACTGACCCTTCAAAAGTTTTGCTGGGCTAGAAAGGCCAGACTTCCTGATACCTGAAGCAATTTGTCTTTCACTCCAAAGGGAGGCTGGGTGGATGCACCCTCTATCTCACATCTCACTGGGCTGCAAGGTGAGCCAATAGGAAGTAATGAACTGGGTCTGAGGTGCTCACTTCCAGCCGGGGACTTTTGAGGCCTTCCGGAAGGCCAGAACCCAGTGAGGAAGATGTCCCACCACAGCTGCGTACCTACCTGCATGACAATCTACATATGTGTGTGAGCGTGGCGTGTGAGCCACCTAAGTCACAGAGTGGCCATGCCAGGGTCTTCCCATAGGTGAAGGGCTCAGCCCCTCTGTCCACTGACTCTAGCCCACACATCTTGGTCCCATGAAACTGACGTCCTCCCGAAGAACCCTCAAGAGCCCAGACCCCAGGCACGGAGGATGGCCACGGGGAAGAAGCAGCTGGTGAGGCTGTTTGTTATTCATGGAGCCAAAGTGCAATAAAAACTGCTTAGAGAGTCAGTATTGTTATTATCAGTCTCACCATCCTCTATGCAAAGAAGGAGACCAAGGCGTAGAGAGATGGAACAACTTGCTCAAGGTCACAAAAATAATAGACAAAGCATTTTTAAAAGCACCAGTTGAGGATTCTGGAACCCAAAATCATGGTCGACCTACCTTCCTGTTGGGTGTGAGGAGCCCCCTGGTGTAAAATAGAGAACAGGGCTGGGGGTGTAGCTTGGTGGTAGACCACTTGCCTAGCATATGTGAGTAGAAAAGAGAGAGAGAGAGAGAATGAAATTTGGGTATTTTCCTTTGCCCCAATCTCCTTTGCCAAATGTGTCCCCATCTCATGCTCCAGGGTCTCCCGTGATGTACCCAGCATGATGAAAAGAGAGTTCAAGGTGAAATCATTAACTCCCCAATGCTGCTTTATCTGCAAAAGAATACATTTTTGTTTCACTGAATTTGTTCAATTATCCAGTTGTTCTTGGGAAACTTGTGACTGTTCTAGAAGGATGTGTGTCATCTCATCTACAGCAAATGTACAGAGTAATAGTCAGGGTTTTCAGAGAAACACAACTCCTGGGATGTGTAAAGAAAGACGCAGGAGAGGAGACATTACAGGAATCATTCGAGTTGCCATCTGCAAGCCAGGGACTCAGGGAGGCCAGTGGTATAATTCAGTCCTAGTCCAAAGACCTGAGAGCCACAGAGCCATTGGAATCAAAGACCCCAGTACCAGAAGCTCTTCAGTGTCTGAAGAAAGGGGAAGAAGATGTCCCAGCTCAGCTGAGAGAGCCACCTCACCTGTCCTCCCCCTCTCTGTTCTATTCAGACCCTCAACAGATTGGATAATCTGATCCAACAGACTGAAGGGTCAACAGAGTGGACCTTCAAGGCATCAGTGAGAGTCAATCTCAGTCTACCAAATAAAATGCCAACCTCCAGGAACATCCTCCTCACAAACACCTGGAAATAACGTTCTCCTAGCTGTCTAGACACCTCCCTTGTCCAGTAGGGCTGACACATAAAAATAACCAGCACGAGTCCATCCTTTGTCAATTTGACACCTCTATCCCTGTCCTTAAATGATAATCGATCTCCAGGCCCACAATACCAAAGTCGTCATCCAGTCTAACATCACACAATCCAAAACTTATTGACATCTTTTGTCAAGAGATGGAGAAATCCTAGAGTGATGTCCACTCTTCTCCCTGATGTCCCATCATTTCAAATAGTGTGCTGGAAAGTTACCAGGACTTAAATGCTGGTATACAGTCAAGGAATTGTGTGTTACGTGATAGAAAAAAAAATAATAAAAAGGAAAAATAACAAAAATGTTTGCTTACTACAAGTTATATGCACATCAGTGTGGTACTCTAAACAAAATAGGAGATGCTCATGACCCCTGCAGTCCCCAGTTCTGAGAATGGACTCTCGTCATCGCTGATGTTCCTAACACCTTCTTCCACTACCTGTGTTCCCTGTGCTGTCTGCAAGCACCTCAGCCCGTGGTGATTCTCTGTGCCTGGGGAGTGACCTACACTTTCCTTCCTGGGAGTCTGGGCCATTCACTGTCATGGACCTTAATCCCAGAGCATGGTGCTACTGGGAGATGCCTTAGGGAATCTCCAGACCTACCCTTCCCGACTTCTATCATGGGTTCTAGGTTAGTTTTTCATTGGTAGTTGGATCAACCCCCCAAAACAACACTGTAACTCCCTGCTTAGCCTGCAGACTCAGAGGCATGAGGGATCCAAATGGCCTGGTATCACCCTAACTTCTAGTCTTCAGGGCCATTGTTGTGTCTCCTGGTGGAAGCGCCCTCCCTGTGGAGCTAAGCCTTCAAGGCCAGCAGAGCACATGGTCAGGAGGACAGGAGGAATTCTGCGAGTGCATCACTAGGGCAGCTGTGTGGAGCAGCTCCCGTGCCCACTCCTGGATCCAAACCCGACAGTCAGAGAAACAGCCCATGCATGGGCACTGATGTGGAGCATTATCCAAATTCAGTGGAGTCAGAGTGGAGTCTCCGAGGGCAAGTGTGGGAAACGGCCCAGCACAGCCCTGGTGGTTGCTTGAAATGTTGAAAGACATGCTGGGCCTCACAGCTGTGCCTAAGAAAACCCCTGTCCCCTGATTGGCACTGTGCTTAGGCCTGACTGTCAGTTACCTGGGAGGAGGCAAGGGAATACGTGTGTGGAAATAGATGCCTTTCACCTAGAAGTGCCAAACTTCATGCCATTTCTCAAGGGTTTTCTTGGATGTGTCCAGAATGTGGCTCCTCCTTGGCTTTGACTCACATCTAGAAATCAAGGAGATGCATGAGCTGACCTGCCATGGCCTGGGGTAGCTCTGGGAGTTCCTGGTGGAGGTGAAGGGGAGCTCTGGGAAAGTGGTTACAGGATCCATGCTCTCAACCCACACTTGTCTAGGGATTCCTTGGACTCTCGTTCTGTGTGGCTGAATCCTCCAACTCATCTCCATTAAGTAATGCATGAGGTCATGACTTTGTTTTCACACTTTCCCTTAATCAAAGCCTGGAGTGTTCATGCTCCTGTTAAGAGAGCTGAGCATTCCCGTGGTCTGAAGGCCAATCAGCCTGGATAACTTCCCTTCTGCCTCCCATCTCTGGTGACCAGACCTCCAAATGACCACATCTTAACGTTAAACTAGCAGACATGCAAATGTGTCGAGTGCATCTTTAAAAGAGTGAGGGCACCCATTTAAATCCCTTCACGGGCCAGTACTTTCTTATCAAAGATTAGAAACTGTTTCCCTGAATACAGCAATCATGTGCCAACCTCTTACTTTGCATATAACTCAATACTTCATTTCTCCACTTATTGGAATATTGGAATGTGATTTCTCAATAGTGCATGCAGTTGCTGTCTTTTACTGTTTTGTAAAAAAAAAAAAAAAAAAAAAAAAAAAAAAAAAAAAAAAAAAAAAAGGCCACCAAAGAGATCTCAGCTTCATTTCCTGCTCCTGAGCCGTGGGACCTGCTCTCGCCCAAGTGTCGGCTGCCACCTAGTGGGCACCTGAAGAGTAGCACCGACGAAGCCCATCTCCTTCCTGCCTTGAGAAGGGTCTCCTGCTGCCCCACCCCCTGCCCCCCAACTTGGGTCATGGAGGCTTTTTATTTTCCACATGGAACCACTGGGGACCTTGCCCACGGTCACCTTGGAGGTTACACCGGAGGTGCACATGGCTCTGGACACATGATGAGAAGTGTAATATTTGTTGTTTTTTTTTTTAATTCAATAAAATTTGCTTTGAATTTTAAAATTCTAGCTAAGGAATGAGAGGGAGAGGGAAGTCTAGAAATTACCCCAGCCAGGCGCTTCTGCAGGTCAGCGTTTCCCAGCCTCACTCCACTGAGCCGTGGGAGCAGAGGGAGGGGACAGCAGGAGCTATGGTGCTGGGCCAGCCACTCTGGAGGTGGGGGCCATGCAGGTGGGAACAGGAGGGCGGAAGCCGCACTGTTCATCCCTAAGTGGCCTCACAGAGCTGCCATTCCCAGGACCAGGGTGCGGGGACAGCCTTCCCTGGCCACCCATGCCCCCACCTCCATTTATATACCACAGAACTTTGAACTAGGAGCTGCACTGGGCGTAGGGACTCGACTGTGAGCAGAAACTGATTGATATATGCTGCCTGCTACCCTGCCCACTCCCTGCCTGCTGCTGGCTTGGGCTCAGTGGGGACGAGACTTGGGTTTTTGAATTAAGGAGTAGGAGAGGAGGGGCCAGGAGCCTTCACAGACTAATGTTAGCATCCCAGGGACACTGGGCTGTAGCTATCAGTGTCAATTAGGGTTCATGCCCCCTGACCCCAGAGCAGTCGATTCCTACTGAGACACTCACGTGGCATGCACCAAAACACACAGGGTACAGCACACAGTAGGTGCTGCTGCATTAGGTTCACCTCCAAAGGGCTGGAGAGACCCTTGTGGTAGGCTGGTCCTCTGGGCAGCAGACTCTGGGAAGAGTGTCTGGCAGGGATTCATTAGGGAGGGCCCCTGCATCCACTCTGTCAGGACTGCATGGAAAAAGTTGAATGGCAGCCTCAGATAACCCTATGAGGGTTCTAGAATCAACACAGTCCAGAAGGACTGTCCTGGGTGAGTGATATATACCCACTTGGACACATCTGGACAACCCCAACTCCGTCAGGACTCCCAGCCTCCCCCAGGAAGCCTGACCTATGACGTGATGCTGCAAAGTGGGTGAACATCTTGCTGGCGGAACTGAGGACCCTGGGACCCCGAATGCCCCTTTAGGACTGGGAGAACCTCAGGGACAGCTTGGGCTCATCCCCAGCAGCTCTGTTGTGCCCTGACTGACAGCTGCAGATGTTCAGATGAGGGCTCTCAGCTGCCCCCTCCCGGGTCACATATCCACATAGTCACATGACCACACAGCTCAACCACAATCCACAGAGACTATGGTGCTTCTGCTGCAGCCCATGGAGCATGTCCCCAGCATGCGATTCCTCTCATTTTGGGCACTTATATCTCTTCTGGACACCACCTTTGTCCAATTACAGCTCCCTCCCCTTCTTCCTTTTCTCTATCACTCCTTCCCCCTCTTCCTCTCTCCATTCCTCCCTTTCTCTTTTTCTTCTCCTTCTTCTTCTATACCCTTCCCATGTAAAACCCACTCTCTCTGACACCCAGTTTTTCTCCATCATACCGCTGATTGGCACAATGGATTCCATGGAGAGCTACTACCATATAATCCTCAGGGTCTGGTGTTTGCATAGGCTCCTAGCATGAAGAGGACCTCATCAGACAGTCACATTTTTCGAATAAAGTTTCCAAAAGTAATAAATTCCACCTGCCATCTTTTCTCCCTCCAACTTCCCCATGTCTAGTATTGGAATTAGCCACTGGCACTTTTTAATTTTAACTGGCTGGGGCTGGAACTCAGGTCCTCATGCATGCTAGGCCAGTGCTCTACCACTGAGCTACATCCCCAGCTCAGCCACGGGGACTTTTAAGAGAAAATGAAAGGTGAGTTGGAGAACACGCAGACTTGTGGCATGTATGTGTGTAGAAACAGTTGCTTCCATGTGGAGCTAAGTCCCTGCCAACCATCCAGGGCATCAAAGCCCACCACCCACTTGATTGACTGCCTGGCTTTGAGACATGAAGGTCACATGTGATGGGCACATGCCATATTGGGCCTATCCCTGGAAACATATGGGCATTTTTTTTTGAGTGAGTGCTTCAGGCTAAAACTACCTGAGTGTTGCTTTTGGTTGAACATTCAGGAAGCTGCCCAAGGATGCCTCTGCTGCAGCCCATGGAGCATGTCCCCAGCAGGAGATTCCGCCCATTTGGGGGACTTCTGTCTCTTCTCCCCACCACCTACGTCCAATCACAGCTCCCTCCCTTCTGCCACTGTTACGGCATTTGAGCTGGAATCTCCTAGAATCTTTCCCATGAAAGGTCTGAACTACTGTCCACCTGAGATTCTTCTGGAACATCATCCCAGGCTGACCATGGCCTCCTGATGCCCTGCTCAGGTCCAACCTGACACCCCAGACCCCTGCGTGCTCAACTCTGCCAACAGAGGAGTGATGAATAAGGCCAAGGTCCCAGCTCTGTTCCCCAATGTGCTGAGCCAATATGACGGGTAATGGGCCTGACCTTTCCCTACTATTGATTGCCTGTTCTCACATGGAATGTTGGAACTACAGAAAGGTGATCAGATTTAATGGCAGAATCAACAGTGTTGGGCTTTTCTATCAGTGGAGACAAGTCTAGGTTACTCATCACTTAGCCAGTTTGGAATTCTGGGGCACCTTCAAGGGCAACTCTGGTGAGCATTCAATGACCTAGCACTTGATTCACCAGGTTCATAGCACTTGGCCTCAGTCTAAGGCAGAAACATCAGAACTCAGATCTGCCTCTGACCCTCAACTCCATGAACCAGGGTCCCATGTGGCTCCCTCCAGGTCCTCGAAGTTCGGGCCCTGACAAATGATGGCCATGTGAGCCTGTCAATGCCTGGGCTACTGGACCCTGACCTAAAAAAAAATTATGCTGGCTTCTCAGGGACAAGGCCTGAGCACCAACATTCAAGGCTCTGACTTATTCTAATGGCTCACCAGGCCTGAGGAGCAGAAATCTGGGTTGCCCTCTTTCCCCCCCTACTTGCTATTATTTTTTAAGCTGTGACTTTTCTTTTGCAAAACCAGGAGTTAATAACAACAGTTATCCCAGAAAGATGGTTGTTTCTAGATTTAAAATATAAGATACACCTAAATGGGCTTCATGAGCTGTAAAATATTGTGCAAATGTGAATGCTATTACGGCATGCTTAAAAACATCACGAAATGCTGAGCTGCTCTGAGTTGGCCACCTGCATGCCACTGTGCAGAGGGCTGCCTGGCACCCCTGGGAGCACGCCCAGCAGGTTGTGAAGCCAGAGGAGCCCCCCGCTTCTTAGATGTCCTTATAGAACCTCTGGCTTCGTTCTGAAATTAAAAATTAGTTCCCTGTGCAGTCGGCTCACCGACTCCCATGGAATTCACTTTCTTTCTGGCACAGCCAACTCTGATTTAGCAAAGTGATTTGATAAGTGACGGTTTGGCCATTTCCTTACCTTTTGCCCACCTCCTGAGGCAGAGGCCTTTCCTCTGTCCTATGTCAGGGGCAGAAGAATTTCAACAGCTGTTCAAGGCCGTGAGGTCTTTGTCATGCTGTGTTCCAACCAGCTTCGTCAACCTTGTGGTTTATGGAAATTTATGTCACCTGATATGAGTTGGGCAGAAGAAACAGCACCAGACATCGGCTCTTTATTTATTTATTTTTTCTGAATGAGGAAGAGTTGTTGATGAACAGCCTACATTTTCCACTCCTTGTTCCCCAGCTTGATGACAGGTGTGGAAAACTGAGTCATTGAAAGTCCTCCAAGATGGAGAAGCTGCAAAGGCTTGTGACTCATGGCTTCGGTGCAATCATGCTTAGCTTAAAAAAAAAATAATAACTGCTGGAAATGTCCCCAGCCAAACATTGTGTGGGCTTCTTCACTTGCTTGTCTAATGACCCATACAGGACAGTGACCGGTGGGGACAGGCCTGTGGTCAGTGCAGGAAGGGTTGGATGGTTAGCTCAGGATGTGCTGGGCATCCTGGTAGATCCTTCTTGGATTTGGTAGTGGCAGCTTTGGAAAACTGTTCTCTCTTCCCATAGCTTAATTTTTCAAAATCGCAAAATAGTAAGTGGCCTTTAAAGTTCAGGTCCCCTGGGGCCCCTTTCTGTGTCCAAATGGTACTGTTTCTTTATCCTTGAATTAATCATTGATTATGAGTCTTACGGGTAGGGAGGGAGGAGAGAGAGAGAGAGAGAGAGAGAGAGAGAGAGAGAGAGAGAGAGAGAAGGGGAGAGAGGGAAGATATATGATGTGCTATAATTGGGATCAGAAGTGTCCCCCAAGGACCATGGGTTGGAGGCTTGGTCCCCGCCTGGGAGGTGGTGGCACCTTCAGGAGATGGGATCTAGTGGGAGAAAGTTGGGTGATTGGGGGCATGTCCTTGGAGGGGACACTGGGGCCTCAGCCCCTGCCTCTCTCTGTCTTTGTATCCAGGTGTTTGAGGTGAGGAATTTCCTCTGTCACATGCTCCCAGCATGATGCCCTCCCTTACCCCAGCCCCAAAGGCCACAAGGCCAAGCAACCATGGACTGAGACTTCTGAAGCTGTGAGCCAAATAAGCCTTTGCTCCTTCTAAGTGGTTTTTCTGAGGTATTTAGTCAAGCAACAGAAAGCTGACACCTTGTGTCACCACCACCTGAGAACCGACAGGAAAGGACTGGATTTTCACTCACTGTGTCCTTACGGTTCTACCTCCTAGTGCACCAGAAGCCCTCTGTCCATCATGCTGATGGGCATGCAGCATACGAGTGGCTCCGAGGACAAAGGCTGGAAAATGGTGAGCTAGAAAACAGTTCATGAAATGGCCTTGGTCACAGTCCTCACTCCTCAGAGCTTTCTGTAGGCCCGTGGGAGCTGCAGTGCTTCACTGGGAATATTCTCTATGGCATGTTCAAAGTCATTGAATCAAGGAAACACTTGCATGGCCTACCTCTGCCCCCCAGATCCACAGTCCCTGGCAGACACTTTGTGATAGGCTGCAGAGTCAGGGCATAGAGACGGAATGAGCAGGGAGGCCCTGGAGACAGAACCCCAGACTCACACAAACAAGGATTCAGTAAGATGGGCTTTCCCTGGAGCAGGGACGAATTTCCAGCCTGAGGCCAAAGCCAATGCCCAGGCAAAGGAAGAACAAGGCTATGTTCACCCAGAAGGAAAAAAGGAGAATTCAAAACCCCCAAACTTGCTTTGGTGCTTTCAAATCGCTTTCTTCCTTCCCCAAATGAGAACACACTTACCAACCTGTTCTGAAGCCCCCACCCCATCTCCAGAAGGGGAGCATGAGTCCAGAGCCTCTGTGCTTGAGCTTAAGTGAGCTCTGAAGCCATCCTTCGCTGTCAGGAGAAATGACCACCTCGTGGCAAGGGCCCCCCTGCTCCCCTGGGGTGGAGGCTCAAAGCCCTAGGCCAGTGTCCACACAATTCCTGCCAGCAGGTAGCCAATGGCGTGGGCACACACCATGGCAGCCACTGGCATCTGAGGTCACTGGGCCTGGCATCTGCGTGTGCCAGAGTAGGCACACCTTGCCTCCACTGTGGCGCTCAGAGGCTCAGTTTACCTGACCTGCCCAGGCCAGCGATGGAGGTGCTCTGTCCACACATTCTGCATTCAAGAGCAGCCCCAGGGCCATCGCCACTCTGTGTCATTCCCATCTCCCGTTTCCAAGAAGGTCTGGGCCACCAACACCATCATTCCCTCCTAACCTCTCCCTGGACTGGACAGGAGCAGAGGACCCCAGTGGGCCATAGAAGAAGATTATGGCATGGGGTCCCACCAATACTTGACCCAGAAAAGCAGAGGAGTGTCTCAACACAGATGCGGGTCTGTGTCCCTGGGCAGGATGGGTGCCCCACTGATTTTTAAGTGGTTATTTGAAGCCAGGTTCAGTGTGTGTGATGAGGATGTGTGCATGTTCCTGTGACATGCCTGGATTCCATGGCTCACATATGGCCGCGCTGTGTATATGTGCACACAGATGCATCAAGCATTTGGAGTGTGATGCCTATGTTTATATGATACTTGTGCCATATGTGCCATGCATCTGCCTCCACATCTGCATATATGTGAGAGTCTGAGTATGTGCATGTGAATGTATGTGCACTCATTTGCTTGTGCATGCTGCATACATTCATATGTGTTCATGCAACACATGTGCATACTGTGTACATTGCACATACATGGGCACACACATATACATGTGCATGTGTATGCAGGCTTTGTAAATGCAAGTGAATGCATGTATGTAAATGCAGTCTATTTGTATATGTATGCATGTATGTATTTTGCATGTGTGTGTGTGTGTGTGTGTGTGAGAGAGAGAGAGATGTCCTTTATAATAGGAGATCAGGACTCTTCTACCCAATACTCTGAGGCTGTCTTCATAGAGAAAGATGAAGCTCATGCTCTACACTCTTGCTTTGGCATCGTTGGTGATTTCTGGTTCTCCTTGGTTTGGTGTGGGCTGTCAAGTCCCCACTGAGCAGATCCACAGTTCATGAAGAAAGGACAGACATACAGCTCAGGATAGAAGTTCTAGAAGGACTTGGAGATATTTCCCCCACTTTCCAAATTTAACCCTTTTCACAGTCTAAATTCTTCAATGAGGTTGCCTTTCTCTATTTGTGACCCCAGGGGAAAGGAAAATTATCCCTGATGGTAGGACACAGATTTAACTTCACTGGTTGGCCACAGTGGACCTTGTGCACATAGGAACATGTTCTCCCAGGGGAGAGGCACTGGATAATCTCAGGACAGAGGAACACATACATGACCTTCTACAGCGATCAAGGCTCCTGCATCCCAGTTCCCCAGGCACATTCTAGATAAGTGTCAGCCCTGGACTCCTGGGAGGGGTATAGCCAAAGATGCCAGAAATTCACACTAGAAAAAAAGACAACAAGTACAGCACCTGTTTGCTACACATGGGCATCCATGTTCCTAGGAGCAGGTGGCCTTTATTAAAGACACACTTAGGGTGAAGTGACTCAAGAGTTCAATGGCAGAGTGTCCATCTCTGAAGTACTCATCACTTTACCAAATCCAGCACATCCAACCCTCCCTCATGATCCAAATCTATCAATGGCTTGACCAACAGAAACCTTCCTCACTGATCTTTGTAATTTCAGAGACTGTAAATGTGCTCTGAGGATCTGCTCAGTGAGTTCAACACATGGGGATCCTCTCTTCAATGAAATGAATGAATGGTCAGGTAGCACAATTCCAAAAAGTGCGGCTGGTTCCTAAAAATTTCCTAACACAACAGCTCATGTCTTTTTTTTTTTTTTTTTTTTTGGCTAAGCAAAGGTATTGATGGCTACTTTCCTTCATACCTCAAGTTAGGAACAGGGCTTCCTCTGCCCTCCATGGCTATGTTTATGCTTTAAAATGCCTTAGATGTGAAGATGTGTCAAGATTATGCATATCTATAGACATTGAAATACCGGATAAATAACTTTTTAACTTTCAAGGGCCACAAGACTGGTATTAGTGGGTGATGATTTATAGAAGATCAAACATTATGTCCAGGATTCAAAGACTAACAGAATTCTCAGGTCTTACATCTTTAACCTAAGGTCACACTTAGTCACAAATAAGGCCTATCTGTGGTGAGGATCAAAGTCTTTGGTTTTATATGACTGATACTCTCTTTTAGAAACTCCTCTTTTGATGGCTTTGGCCACCACGTTGTCCTCTGCTCTGGTGTGACTATGTCCCCCGAAGTTCATGTACTGGAAATTTAATCCCCAAATTCACATGTTAATGGTATTTGGAGGTGGGACCTTGAGAGGTGATTGGGATTAGAATGGGCCAAGAGGATGGGGATTATATGGGATTAGTGGCTTCATAAGAGTGACTCCAACTGGCATGGCTCTCTCTTCATGTGATGCCTTTGCTGTGTTATGATGCAGCAAGAAGCCTCCTGCCATGTGCTAGCACCTTGACAATTGGGCTTCTCAGCCTCTAGAAGTGTGAGAGATAATTTTTTCTTTATAAATTTCTCAGTCTCAGCTGTTCAATTATAGCAACAGAAAACAGGATTTTTTAAAAAAATAAAAGATGGAATTCTGGCTGCAGCTCCTCTGTAGAGGGTAAACTTCATCTTGAAGCTTGGCCCATGCACAGTAGATAGCAGCCTGATCACTCTGCTGCCTCTGATGGGACACGGGATGAGGGCAGCCTGACATCACTATGCAATTTCCATGCAGAACTTCATTCACTAGTCTCCATAAAAGCACAGAAGAACAATTTTTAAGACCACCTCCAGGGGAGAGGACTTCAGAAGATGTAACCTCAGCTGATGTACCCCCACAGTCCTCATTTCTCATCTAGATGATGCTTCTATCCCATAACAGAGAGCAAAAGCCATACCTAGGCTTATTATTGTTAGTGATTGGTGTGTCATTTTATTAATTGGCTCCATGCTTAGAAATTGTTCTGGCTGAACTTTTTTTTTTTTTTTTTTTTTTTTTTTTTTTTTTTTTTGGCTTCACAGCAAGCACTTTCTCATCTGGACAGCTTTTCTCTGGCCAAGGATCCGTCTTGGGCTGTCAGAGTCCTGTTTTAGGGGAAGTCGGCTTCCTCTGCCCTTCCCTCCCCTTCCTTCATTTCCGAAGTCAGTGCTAACTGGGTTGGAGCCATGGGGCCCTGCCCTCAGGTCTCCAGGGCTTTCTGCAACCCCAAAGACCCCAAGAACGGGAATGACACGAAAGGAATTAGAAACATCCTAGAATCCGTCGGCACAAAATCCACCCAGACAAAGGACACGAACCAGTCTGGCAGCCCCTCCAGTCCACATGTCCTCTGTCTTCTTGTGGGACCCCGTTGGCTTGGTGGTTGGTGAGTCCTAGGACAGGTTTTGCTTACGAAGTCACCAGCATGTCCCCCCGGGGGCGGCTCTCTCCCCCAACAGCTGGAGATGGAAGGGCTGGAAATGAATACATGCTCCTGAGATGGCTCCTTGACTGAAGGCAGCGGTGGGCAGGCACGGGGCTGTTAGTTCACCACGTCATAGTAGTAATTGCGCAGCCGCAGCTCCACTGCTACAAACCCGGGCCTTTTGTCCACCCTGGAAGGGGAAGAGACCAGGTGGGGGTCAAGGTGCCTGTGAAAAGCATTTTCCAAACTGGGGCCTTCGCAGGCCCAGATTTCAAGCAGCTGTGCCCCCTGGTGGTCCCCTACGGTCTTTGCGCCCATCACTGGGTGATCCCCAGCCCGTGAGAAATAGATCCCATCTGATTCCACTCCAAACCTGTGGAACCCAAATCTACGTTTTTACAAGATCCCCGGGGGATTCATGTCCACTTTGAAGTTAGAGAAAAATTTTTACTAGAACTCAGAATCTTTTATACCCTAAGTTCTTGGAATTTCCTGGTGATGCCATCAACAAGTCTGAAGATACCTCTCAGGTGAATGTGCTGCAGATAGGTAGTGTCTGACTCGATTTTCTTAAGTCCAAAAACATGGACATAGCTGCAACTCTCCTCCCCACATTCCTGCTGAACATGTATCAGTTTTCTGATAGGGGATGTTATATGGGTTCTTACTGAAACTTCCCCCATTTATTTGGTGCCCAGGATTGAACCCAGGGGTGCTTAATCACTGAATCACATCCCCAGCCTCCCTCCTACCCTTTCAAAGGCAGATCTCGATAAGTTGTGTAGTTAAATCCTTGTTAAGTTGCTGAGGCTGGCTTTGAACTTGCCCTCTCCTGCCTCAGCCTCCTAGCTGCTGGGATGACAGGAGAGCATCACCAGGACCAGCAAAATTTCCCTCTTTTCATGGCTGAGACAAAGACCCAAGCATTCTCTATTGCAAATCTTAACAGGGCAAGGCCTTTCTTTGAGCCAATGAGGTGCTGAAGTAAGCAAACTACGGGTTAAGGTTTTTTGCAATCTTGATCTCTAAAAAGCCATTTACAGAGCTCGCTGACGTCCCTGGGTGGGCTCGAACCACAAGCCTTCAGGTTAACAGTGGAACGCACTAACCCATTGCGCCACAGAGTAAAAAATTGGAGTTCATAACCCACTTGAATCAAATGTATGGAAGATGATATGTCATGAGCTTTGTAATGTTTTGAACAACCAATAAAAAAAGGAATAGTGGAATTGAGAATATATTTTTCACTATTCAGTAATTATTTTACTTAGAACATATAAAAATGGATTTCTAAAGAAAGATTATTAAAAGTTTTATTGGATCAAATGGAAGTTTCAAGTTTTATTAGCAAAGAATAAAAAGACTAATAAGAATTGGTTTAAAAAAAAACATTTACAGCTATCTCTGCTTTCCGTAACAGGAGCAGAGGTCATGGAACCCTTAGGAGTACAGTCTGACCACATGGAATTGGTTCCAGGACCCCCAAGGACACCAAAGTCCAAGGATGCTTGAATCCCTTCTACAAAATAGTATAGTATTTGCATATAACCTAGGCATGTCCTCCTGTATGTTTTAAATTGCCTCTAAATTACTTACACTATCTAATAGGATGTAAATTGTATTTACTATGGGAATAGTTGGACTTTATTGTTTAAGGAATAACAATAAGATTAAGAAGTCTGTACATGTTCAGTGCAGACATGATATTTTCCATCTATAGAAATCTGATCTGCAGTTGGCTGTACCTGTGAATGGGGAACCCCTGACATTGAGGGATGACTGTGTTTCTTACAACCTTGAGACTATCCTTGCTAAGAAGTTATTTTTCTCATTTTGCAATACTTTTCACTATAATGCAAGTGGTTAAAGTTGCCCAGTAGGTAAACTAGAACTTGAGGTTAAGCGGTATACAACTGTCCTCATTTAACCATTTTGACCCAAGACAGCTGCAGTTCCACCTCGTTCAGTCTAGACACACGGGAACAACCACAGAACATGCCCAAGAACCAAGAGTCTCTATTATAAGAGCGGTTTCTGCAAAACCAAGATGAGTAGTTTTGTCAAATGGCATCAAAATAAATGGTACTGCCAATATCTTTGGAATAGCAAACATTTCAACAGCAGTTCCTGAGAAACTAATAGCCCTTCAAACCATGGCCTCTGGGTCCACAGATTGCTCTTAGAGAACATGCCCTGTGGCTCCCGGGTGCCATTCAAGCTTTTTGAATGCACCTGAATTCTGCTCAGGGGCTGTGTGGGAGGTAATCAGGGAAGGAAAATGCATTGCACCCAGAATTAGGGATTGACTTTTGACTCTGCCTGTGCTAGGTAGCCTGCGAATGTTATGTGATGACCCTGAGCCATGCTCTGCTGGACCCCTGACACTGAACCCATCTGTGATCAGGAGAATCTCCTAATATATTGTAGAACCAGGGGTGCTCTCAGATGGGGCAGCCAAGATTGCAGAAGCAAGGATCCCTTACGCCACCTAGTGGTCCATAAGATCATACCTCCTAGTGACACTGTAGACATCTGTATGTGTAAACACATTCTATGTCATTAGCACAAAGACAAAAGTCACCCAGCAATGCATTCCTAGAACATGTCCATGTCACTAAGGGACATCTGACTGTATCTTAAAGAGGACAGTTCCTGGCCCTCCCCTATTGTTGTTTAGGAAAGGGCATATCTTGATGCATGACAAGGTAGAATTTGTGCTTCCTGTTCATGCCAAGTGATGCCATCATCCTCCATAGCTCTTGGGTAAGGTGCTAGCAGTATTGGGTACTCACTCGTAGGTCCAGCACAGGTTCATCAGGTCGTACATCTCTCTGGGACACCCTTGAGGGCACCCTATCCGCTCTCCTTTCTCCAGCATGGCGGTAACTTCACTTCCTTTCATCCCCTAAGACATGCAAAATACACAGGAGCTTTTGAAACACAGTGTTAACCAACAAACCCAAATAACCACCTCACTGCCCAAGACACCAAAGAGTATGGGCTGTGTTGTCAGTTATATAAGTCACAAGCCAGGGGCATATCATTTATGAGGTTAGAAGTTAGATCCGGTACACAGATTGGGGGAAGAGCTATATGTGGAGAACAGGGAATGGGGTGTTATGGATTAGATACAATGTATCCCCCAAAAGCTCATGTGTGAGACAATGCAAGAACTGTCAGAGGTGCAATGATTAGGTTATGAGAGTCCTAACCTACTCAATGGGTTAATTCACCAATAGGGATTGCTTAGGTGTAACTGTAGGCAGGAAGGGTGTACCTAGGAGATAGGTCACTGAGGGTGTGCCTTTGAGGTTTATATTTTGTCCCTGGTGAGTAGAACTCTCTTTCTCTTTGCTCCCTGATTCCCATGTTCTGAGCTGCTTTCTTTCATCATGCTCTTCTGCCATGATGTTCTGCATCACCTTGGGCTCAGAGCTATGGAGTCAGCTATCTATGGACTGAAACCTCAGAAATGGTGAGCCCCAAATAAAATTTCCCTCCTCTATGTTGTTCTTTTCAGGTATTTTAATCACAGCGACAAAAACAAAACAACAACCACAAAAAGCTGATTAGAACATGAGGATATTCTGGATTTCTGCTCTATTTCCTCATCTGGGGGCTGATTTCATGTGTGCTTCATTTGTGAAAACTCATTGAGCTGAATTTTAGGATCTGTATACTTTTTGATATTACACTTTGATTAAAAAATCTGAGAAGTGTAAACAAACTGTAAATTTGTTTCTGTCAATAGTCATTGTTTATATTTTAGCTCTAGTGAAACATGGTCTGGATATTTTATGCATATCTATATGTGTGACACACCATGAAGAAAATACACCATTCCTTTCAGGTCCGTGTAAACTGAGATCATGTTAATAACCACTGTCAAAAGGTAAGAAGAGACTCAGGGTGCCCAGAGTTCATGATTGTCAGGTTCTTGGGCAGATAATCTGGCGCTTATCCTTTCTATAAGCCACATAGTTTAGGAAGGAAGTGTGTAGACATGGATGACTCACTCGATAGGGCTTCTGCCCATAGGAGAAGATTTCCCACATTAGCAAACCGAAGCTCCACATGTCGCTTTTGCTGGAGAACTTGTAGTATTTGATGCATTCGGGGGCATACCACTTCACGGGCCACTTCCCGTGGGTCTGTGCCTGAACACAAAGCAGATGGAGAGAAAAGCCATGTGAACCAGGGTTTTATCCCCATTAGTGGAAACCTGGACACAAGCCAAGTGACCATCAGCAGACAGGTGGATTAACCAAATGTCATCTGCACAGACATTCATCTATTAAAAGGAAGGAGATTCTGATGCCTGCTACAGCACGGGAGAAACCGACGAGCATCACATTAAACAAAATAGGACAGTCGCCACACAGCAAATATGGTATGATCCTGCTTACTCAGAAGGATCTAGAGAAGTCATATTCAGGAGATGTACAGGGGAGAGTGGGAAGTAGTTTAATGGATACAGTTTCAGTTTTTAGATGTAGAGAGTTCTGAAGGTAAGTTGTACAACATGAGCACATGACCAAACAATGCACTTAAAAATGGTTAAGTGGTAAATTTTATGTTATATGCATTTTAACACAATTTTTAAAATGGAGAAGAGTATGACTCACACAATGCTCTGTGCATGTGTGTGTACGTGTGTGTATATTTGGAATGAAAAGACAATTTTTTTTGGTGATATTGGGGATTGACCATAGGCCTTCATGAATGCCAGGTAAGCACTCTACCATGTCCTTAGCTCTGAAATGAATTTTAAAATCCTATGAAATCTTAAAACTTTAAGCACTAATTTTAGATTTAAATATATATTTTTAAGAATTGGTTGGGTCAAACTGTCAAACTGCTCACTCCTTTTTCTCTTTTCTTGTCTTTTTCTTTCACCTCTTGGCTGCACACGGCTTCACGGAACATGAAGTTGGCAATGGACCAGCCAAGCCTGAGTGTCAGGTCAAGGTTGCATGCCAACACCGGGCTGCTCACAAGCATATTCAACTAAAACTATGTGTTGGTCTGTAGTTTTAAGCCAATGCTAATTATTTTAGCATAGGCTATTTGCTGTGCCATTTAAAAAATGGAAATTAAATGCTTTAAACTTCCTAATTAAAAAAAAAATCCAGTAGTATTAAGAAGATCAAAACTGTGCATAGGGAAGCCCTGGAGGGTTTGGGATTAGTATGGTACACTGTTGAGTCTTGTTATCTCTCCCTGATGTTCCCTTTCATATGAACAAAATCTCCCTGGGGTGGTGAGAGGGACATGATCTCAGTGAAAATTGATTTCATTTCACTGATGTAGGTCAGCAGTAGCAATCTGGGGATGTCACTATGGAGATGGTAGGATACCCTTAGACTTCTCAAAATTACACAACCAACTATACTGCTGTCTTAATCATGTGATACATTATTTTTACATTTTCTGATTTTCAATGTTGTGAACCATATAGTCAGGGGTGCTAATTCAAGTTCATTTTGAATTTTGAACCAATAACAAGGTAAACCTTTAACACATCCTAAACATGCTGAAAAGTCAGCCTCTCTCCATTACTAGCTCCAGCTTCTCTATGGATACAAGCAACTTTGATAGGATCTGGTGTATCTTTCAAGAACAAGCTAGATACAAGCATAAGCGGGTAATATGTATTTTTTGGTAATAAAACTAGGGCATGTGTATTCTGTACCTTACTTTTAATTTACCTACTTAACCATGCATCTTGGACACAGCTCTAGATTGACACGTGCAAAATAATGTTACTTCTGAAAGTTGCAGTGTGTGCTTCCTAAGAAGCTCTCAGGACTCACAGAGCCAGATTCCTACTGAGAGGACACAAGGTGGTTTCCAGGGATTTGCTGTTACAGATCCGATCCTGCTAGAGTGCACAACACTGAGTGTTTATGTTTGCCCTTGTGGGGAGCTGTGGATCTAGGGCACTGTGAATACAGCTGTGACACCACCCGGAGCAGGCTGCCATGTGTGGCTCCCCAGGCACTGGGGAGCTCATGTGCCTCCATTCCTATTATTTCTTTGTGATCTGACTTAACTCTTGATTCTTTTATGTTTTATTTTGCCAGCTTTATGGCCTCCTGAACTCGATTATTAGAATAAATATAAATTTTCTTAAAAAGCCTCCCTATCTCTATCTTTTCAGTGGTGTTGGGTCCTTTCTCACTGCTTCTAACAGGGTCCTTACTTCTGAGTATCCTCCTTTTTCTCCTTCTCTGATTCTCAGAGATCTGCTGGTTTGCTCCTCAACTGTACGTTAATATCTAATATCTGTGGAAGTTTTAAAATCGACCACCAGTTGTATGTTGCTCTTCCTCTCAAGGGACCCATCCAAGCACAAGCAGGTTACTAGATCTTTGCAGAAAGCTTCAAAGATTAAAAGAGAATGAATCAAAACAGAAAAGAAAAGCAACTTACAAGGAACAGACTCTGCAGGGAAAACAAAATAGAAAACCTGTCAACATTCCCCATCATGGGAATCTGTCCATCCTGTCCCTTGAATCTGGGTGAGCTATGGCTGCAGTGACCAAGAGAAGCAGGGAAAAATGACCCTGCTTCCTGTAGCCGCCATGCTGCAAGAAAGCCCAAGGGCCACAAGGAGGCACTACACAGAAGCGTGCTGGCCCACAGCCCAGTGGAGGTCTCAGGCCACAGGCTGTGGTCAGTCAGTCTCTAGCTGTACAAATGAGCACAATGGAGATGGATCCCCAGCTCCTTTAGTAAACTGAGTCACTGGGCGGGGCAGAAACACCCTGTCCCCACTGAGCCCAACCAGTTTAGTATCAGTAAATGGGTGCTGGTTGGTCTTTCCCTGCACTGAGTTTGCAGTAGTCTTTCATGCAGCAGCAGTAGATACTGAGGACAGCATTCATATTCTGATGTGTATTTCTCCATGTCTTCCTTTAATACTTGTTCCCAACTGGCTGTCCTCTCTTCTATTAGCCATGGCATTCCAACTTGATGCCTGCTTTACAAGGCTTTTCCTTCTGCCATATGTCCTGGTGCCCTTCCTTCCAGACTGCACTTTACTTTGCTGTTTCCCCTGGGCCTTCAGATGGGCTCCTGCTGACACCTGTCTCAGGTTGCTCAGGTCCTACCTGCACCCCAGTGGGCAGCTGGTTTATGAGCAATGGCACAAGGAGGGGGCTGTGTGGGAGCAGGTGCTAGTCACAAATACTCTCCCTAGGGCAGGCAAGTTCAACCAGTGCCTGCTTCTATTCCCAAGATAACTGACATCCGCCACCCCCTTGCCACCTCCTGGAGTCACGTACTGCCTCTCAGAAAAAGGGTGAATGGGTGGGCATTGTCCTCTAGGGGGACTTTTCTGATTACTGCAGGTGGTGCAGCTCAGGGAAGATTCCAAAGCAACCCCCTAACCTGTGTCTGGAGCCACCCCGTCCCCTGTGTTCTGCCACTCACTCATTGACCGTTCAGGGCGCCTTCTCTATTTATGAGAACCCTGGACATTTCTAGGAACCCAAAGAGTCAATCCTTCTGTGACACTTGTCCCAATAACTTGGTGACAAATCCTGTTACACTTTCCAGTTGGTCAACACAGACCCTCTGAATATGCTGTGACTGCATTCCTGTGAAGATGGGACTTGTTCCTTTCTTTTAGTTATCAGTTCATCTGAGGGCATGCAGAAGAGTGACAGTCAGGAGTGAAGTCACCTTGGCAAGCAGGAATGGTCATTGTGAAATTGATTTTTTAGGAAGTACAAACACATACTTAGGCCTGGTCATCACTTTATGTTTTCCTGAGAGTCCATCCTCAATTCTGCATAATTTCTGCCTTAACAAACCAAAGGGTATATTTCTTTTCTACTCTCACATAATTACCTTGATTTTTGATTTCCAGGATTTTATTATTTTTATTTCTTACACTTTAATTCTAATGGATACCAACAATTTCCACATATTTAGTGGGAAGACATGGGCCCTGATCTGGACATAGATGATGATTTGGGTGGAGATGATGGATTTATATGATATTTCTCATCTGCTTTCTTTGACATATGTGTAGATATGTGTACGTTAAAGGCTGTTTTGAAATAGATCCATACCAGATGCTCTGGAACAGTGTTCCATTAGATGTTATTAGATACACCATGAATCAGGTTTGAGAAAAACAACAGAGGAAAACCCTCTTCTGAGCATCAGTGTCAGTTAAATAAAAGGGCTTAGGGAAACCTAACAAGAATCAACCTGTCCAGTCCATAGTTTTCAAAGTTAATTTAGTGAAGGAACTCCATCCTTCTTTTTCAAAACAAATTATTGAGTATTGTTTCATGGAACATAATTCGAAAGAGACTAATTTGAGTAAATCTCAAGGTGTGACATATTTGAGTATTTCCATTTAAAAAAATAGAATCAAAGTTTTTTTAAAAGAATATTTTTTAGTTGAGACGGACACAATATCTTTATTGGTTTATTCATTTTTTTATGTGGTGCTGAGGATCAAACCCAGGGCCTCACATGTGCTAGGCAAGTGCTCTACCAATGAGCTACAACCCCAGCCCCCTAGAATCAGAGTTTGATAAGAAAATTTTGGCATGGTTACTAGGGAATCTTCTTCTTAAAATCCTACTGTAATAAAATAAAGAAGAGGTTGATTTACCTCTGGGCTTTTGACAACCTGCTGTTCTGAACATCAGGGACTCATTCCTACCTTGTAGTAGTTTTCATCTGCTTGCAGTGCTTTGGAAAGCCCAAAGTCGCTGATCTTCCCATAATGTTGAGTGACCAGCAATACGTTTCTTGCAGCCAGATCTCTGTGCACAAAATTGCACTCCTCCAAATATTTCATTCCCATGGAAACCTGATGAACCAGCTCTATGATGTTCTTATCCTTGATGTGCCTGAAAACCACAAGGCTGCTGTTAGGAACCATGGATAGTTACCCTCACTCCTCCTGCACACCGAAGATGAGACCCTTCATTCCCTAATCTTATACAGAGGCAGCAGAGGTAACCTTGTTAACATAACAGCACTTCCAGATGGAACTCCATTTTCCTGATATTCAATAGGTTTGATTTTCACAGCATGCTTTGAATTGCAAGGAAGGTAGCTTAAAGGTGTGGTCATATTCTGCCCAGCGAGGGCAGACTTCTTGTCCAAATCATCTGAGGGGCTGATTCTATTGCTAAACCGGAAGTGTGGGTAGAGAATGAGTAAAGGAGAACAAAAATGGGTGGATTACAGATTATCTCTAAGTAGCTGGACCCAGAGACTGTGCCTCCTCTCTCGAGGTTTCTGAGCATCGACTACCGTGGGAAGGTGCAAAGGGCGAGGTTTCCCATAGAACTCAGGCTGTTCTGGGGTCAGCAGGGGCCCTGTCCCTCCAGGCACAGCATCTTGGCCTCTGGGCCCATTGCCATACCTGTTCTGCTGCAGATACTTGTTGAGCGGACCAAGCTCTGCCATCTCCATGACCAGCATCCAGGACTCGGCTTCACAGATGCCGATCATGCGCACGATGTAGGGGTTGTCGAGCTGCTGCATGACATTTGCTTCTGCTAATAGTTCATTCTTCAGGGCCGGGTCATTGGCCTCATTTTTCAGGATTTTCACAGCCACTGTTTTCACCACTCTGAAAAACAGGGCATAACCTGTAGGGAACTTTCCAGAATGACTCCTGTCTACAAAACTACCTTCCATGAAGCATGATTCCTATGCAGAGTGATGTTATGCAAATACCTACAACAGCCAGGCATGGTGGCTCATGCCTGTCATCCCAGTGGCTTGGGAGGTTGAGGCAGGAAGACTGCAAGTTCAAAGCCAGCTTCAGCAACTTAGTGAGACCCTAAGCAACTTAGCAAGACCCTGTCTCAGAATAAAATGTTAAAAAAGGTCTGGGGATGTAGCCCAGTGGTTGAGAGCCCCTGGGTTCAAACTCTGGTACAAAAAACAAAACCAAAAAATCTGTAACAGAGCGCATCTTATAATGCCATGTGATGAATGCATAGTCTTCTAACCATGCTCTTTTATTTTATAGATGAAGAGAGTAACACCACATTACTTACAAATAATGGTAGGGGACCATGCTAAAGAATGCCCCAAACCAAGCAAAACCCCTAAATTGTAAAATATTTAAAGAGCATCTACATAAAACCAACCATAACATACATGGATTTCTGTAACATCTTGTGATTTACCAATCAAGATTATGTGATCATAAGATTCCTTTAATAACAATGGAAAACAAATTTCTCAGTGCAGAATTATGAAACATACATTGCTAAATCTCACAGTTGGAAAAAAATACTTTTTTTTCCATCTGAAATTTGTTAATTTTAAGCAAGCTTCAACTTAGTTTGCAAAAATTAAGATTTTTTTAATATTATAACAAAAAGCACCATCTAGATCATGTTGAACTCCTGAAAATATTCTAATATAGTGAGACCTCAATAAAATAATAGAACTTAATTGTACGTGATTTGAAAAACTGCACCTCTCTGTGATACAATTCCCAGGAGTATGGGAAGTATCTTGTTGAGCCCCCAAACTGAAGAATAAAAAGAGAACTATCCAATAAAATAGATCAAAAAAAGAACCGGAGACTCATTCTGACACACTAGAGAGAAAAGCACTTGTAACTTCGGTGAATGTCAGTAGTTGACCATGGTGGTTGCTTTCACACAGATAGGTTCAGAACATTACAGCACCCCAGAAAACTCCCTGGACCCTCCTGAGGACATGGAGTTACTCCTTTATGCCTTCTCTACACAGCTGATTATTTTGCTTTTCACATTTGGGTCTACCACCCATTGGGAACTGGTTTTCTGTATGGTGTGAGGCAGGGGTCAAAATTAAGAAGTGAAAATCTTTCAACTCTTGCAAATGTTTAAGGAAGAAACAACAAACTCTTCCAGAAAAATATTAGATGAAGGAAACTCCCCAACTCATTTTGAGGCCAGCATTACTCTGATGCCAAAAATCAGATAATTACAAGAAAAGAAAACAAATTGACTGAGATCCTTCATGAACACAGATGTAAAAATTCTAAGAGAAATATTAATACACTAAGTTCAGTAACTTATGAAAATATATAATGAACAAATAACGAACAAGGAGAGTTTATTCCAGGAATTCAAGGTGCGTTTAACCTTCGAAAGCCAATCAGTGTCATCCACCATATAAACACAATAAAGGAGACAGGCCATATGGTGATCTCAGTGGAGGGACAGTGTTCAGCAAAATTAGGCATACATTCATTCTTAGAGAAAACTCTGAGAAGTGCAGGAATAAGAGAACACTTCTTTATTCTGATAGAGAGCAGCTAAAACCTATAGCTAACATTATTCCTAATGGTAAAATATAGGAAGTTTTCTCTGTTGGATCAGTGGCCAGGCTACTGTCCCCTTTTATCAAGCATTGCTTTACAGTTCCTGATTAATACATAAGACACACACAAACACAAGGATTGGACAGGAGGAAACAAAACTGTGATTATTCATTATTCAGGGAAGGATGGCTGTGCTTACTGACTAGAAGACTCAGTATGGTGAAGATGTTATTTGCCCCAAATTAACCTAGAGAGCCTCTTCCCTCCCCACACCCTCTAGTGGAAATTATGTACCTATGTCTATGTTAATACTTAATTAAGCAAGGAATTTAAATATGGCCAACTATAACAAGTTGAAAAAATGTGTGCCTAAATACATGAGAATTAATATTCAGTTTAAAAAAAAAAGATCGTGATTATATACATATATAAAAATAAGCATCGTGGACAATGTGTATATATATATATATATACACACATATATATACCCCATACACATATGCTATGCATATGTACACACATATGGTAAATGCACATGAATATACATACACATATGGAGGGGCAGCCTCAGAAGCAAGGGTTTCTGTGTGTGCTTTTGCCTATATGTTTTTCGTTTTTCATTTACATTGCTGGGGATAAACCCAGGGCCTCTCATATGCTAGGCAAGCTTCAGCCCTAGTCCTCATCTATATTTTTGATCTTTGAATCATGCAAATTACCTACTCAAGAAAACATCACTTTTACCAAAATTTCTTCCATCGCAAATAGAATGAAACAATAAACCCTATCAAACCTGTATTAGTGTTTTTACCTATCTGAAGAGAGGGTTTGTCTCAAAGGACTTTAGAAATCAGTATTTTTATGGGACATTCTATGTGTGATTCCTTCTAAAGATCAAGTAAGATGCAAAGTCATTTTAGTAATGTAGGAATTTTAACTGATTTATGGTACATTGTGATTTTCAATTATACCAGAAAGAAAAAAAAAACAAATTGTCCTAATGGTATTTGGAATTAAGAATTTTCTAGGTAAGAAAATTGAGACACATTATAAAATTCCCCCAAATAAGTGAGAACACCATACTGTTGTTTTATTTAAATAAGATAATTCATGTGTGTATACAGGTGCATATTAAACTTCAAAAAAATACACATAACTAAGTGTAGTTAAGAGTGGTCGTGTTTGGGTATGAATATGCTGTTCTCACGCATGTGCTTGTTTCCATTCCCCGATTTTCTATAAGGCGTATGTACTAAAACTGAAATAGTTCCTACACCCATAGTTAGTACACATAATGGATGCTCTCATTATAAGAATACCAGAAATAAACAAACTTTATAATGTATAAAGAACTCAGCCATGTCAGGCTGGATCTTAAGTTCAGGACTAAACGAATATCATAGATGTATTCTTAGAAGTTTCTAGAATGTTTGCTCATGGGGGGAGGATGATAGCATAATGGAGCACCGCTACTTACTTCTTCATTTGGTAGTAGCCCTTTTTCACCATCCTGAAGTTATCAGAGCCCAGTTCCTTGTCCTCTAGAGTGAGCAGGTTTCGGTCCAGGGAGACCTCCTTGGGCCTGATTGATCTCCTCGGGGTCCGCATAGGGGCTCTCGTACACCTCTGTGTCCATGGGCATGGCTTCTATCTGGGGACCTGCAACACAGTCCGGAAACACAACCCTGAGGTGGGATTCCCTGTGAGGGTCACCCCTTTGGTCGCCGTGGGAACGTAGGGTGTGACAGAGAACTGAAGGCAGGGCCGGGAGGCATCAGGAAAGGGTCCTCAACCCCAGATGGAACAGTGGGCTGTGGTGGCTTTAAATTAGGTCTGATAGTGATGGGACATCCTTCCTGCTGAGAGGTGCAGCCTAGGTCACCGCTCCTTGGTGGCCTTTACAGCTGCGTCAACCAGTGGAGCGCAGGAGAAGTGATGCGTGTGACTTCCAAGGACATACGACTTCTTCCTCGTCTGTGGGAAACCTCATTCCTGAAGTCTTGAGGTGACATGCAAGGTGTTCTGAGGCCACCGTGTTGTGAGACAGTCCACAGTAGCCCAGTCACAGGGACCAAACCAAGAGGACCTCTAGTTAGTACACGGGGGAGACAGAGACAGGCTGCCCTGGCCTTGCCCTGGACCACCTGCAGGGTCCAGCCTGAGTCTACCCCATGGGGCAGGTCCAAATCCCGACCTACAGAAGTTAATTAAATGAGATATAACTGGTTCTCATTATTCTAAAGCACTGCCTTAAGGTGTTTTATAGCATTAAACAGACTCCAAGTTCATTAACAAAAAGAGAAACTTGGAGATAGATACCTAGAGGACCCAAGGAAACCCTCCAAAGGCCCCACTTCTGAGGCCATGCCATGATGGGGGTATCTTCAGGAACTGTGTCTCCTCACGGCCTCACAGAGTTAGTTTCCCTCCACACACCTGGAATACGAGCGACCCACACGTCTCTTCCATCCCCACACCTCTGACTGGACCTTCTTCAAAACTAACAGTGGACACACAGGGCTTTCCAAGAACATGACCCTCTCAGAACTGCAAATAGAGTAGATGCCAAATTCCATGGGGAGACATTCGGAAGAAGACTCATGGATGTTGTCCACACAGCCAGTTTATGGAGAGGGTCTTGATGGTAGCACACTATCTCATTCAACAGGCCCGTCCTGCTCACGGACACATGACATCGCTGCTACCACGGGACAATTGTCTCACAACTACAGACCATGCGCTGAACTTTGGAGCCAACTCTACCCACTTACAAGTGCCCATACACTTTGCTCTGTGAATGTCCAGAGAATAAAATTGTGTTTCTCACCTCTCTCCACAGCCCAGTGTCCTCGTTCTGGCTCATAAGGGTTGAAGGACACAGCGCTCTCTGGCAGGGTCCTGGGGGATGGGGAGCCTGAAGCACACAGATGACCCCCTATCACTTTTTTCACTGACACACACTCAGGTAGGTCTGAGTATTTTTTATTTTCCAATAATCACAGTTGAACTTATGCAGGGAAGACAAAGGAAAGAATTCAGAAGAACGAAAAGGAAAATAAAAAGGGTTATCTCATTCTTCCAGCGACTGTTTGGATTGTGGAAGGAGTACATGCAGCTCAGGTCCGGCTGGGGTCTCAGAGGGTGTGGGGAGACCATCCCCTCCGTTCATCAAGAATTCCCTCCCCACTTCTGTGGCTTTTCACATCAGTTTCCCACCTACCAAAAGATGCTGAGGGTATTCATGCTCCCCTTGGATTCATTTTCCTGCTCTAACTCTGTCTCTCTGATCTTATTTTACATGGAAGTTATTTTAAAAGGAAAATTCAATACCCACCAGCTGCTACCATCTACTTCCTAAGTCCAAAGCGTGCAGGTACATTTTATTGCCACCTGCTTCTGTGGCCGCAGGGGACATCTAGCACCATCTGAGTCGATGCTGGCAGATAGCCCTAGCCAGGAAGCTACAGGTCCCAAAGTCTGGCTGCCACCAACCCGGGCCATCGCAAAGCTATGGATCCTGTGAGATGAGGAATGTTTTTTGATTACCTGAAGGAAGGTAACAGAAGCCCATCTAAAGCAAAGCTTTGCGGGTCATTACAAACTTGAATAATATGCATTTGATTAACATCAATTTGCATCATGAAATAAATGGGGGAAAAATATACTCCTTATATTCCTAAGGACTCTCCTTCTTGAACACATTTATCCTGAATTTCCTGACCCATCTTCACCTTTAAGATAAATCAAGGTGATTGGGCTGGGGATGTGGCTCAAGCAGTAGCAAGCTTGCCTGGCATGCATGGGGCGCTGGGTTGGATCCTCAGCACCACATACAAATAAAAAAGGTATTGTGTCCACCGGAAACTAAAAAATTAATATTAAAAATTCTCTCTCTCTCTCTCTTTAAAAAAAAATTAATGTGATTGCTACTAAATTTAGTTCACAGAAAATCCACAATCCAAATCCCTCCCTACTCCCCATTGATATGAACTGAGTAGCAACTTTATTTATCCCAAACACTGGCCAGGAAGAAATGAGATAACACCAGATTTGGGAGAAATTTAAAGAAACAGAGAGACACTTAAGCTTAACATTACACCGTCACTTATCTTACAGGACATACTAAATCCTCATCTGCCTTATTAGTTATAGGCTCAGAAACCAACGTGTAACAATGCAGTCATAATGTACCACAGGGCCACCTGGCTGTGCATCTCGGTGCATGCTGATGTCCTCCTCTCCTGCTGAGGGCATGGCCTCCCACAGTGGTGAGGCTAAAGGACATGAGGTCTTATCTGTCAGAGGGATATCATCAGATCTATGTTCTCATGATCATCTCAGCATTCTTATTGAACTGTTTAAAAGAACTATGACATATCAAAAATGACAAAAGTTTCCCGAGGTATACTATTCATTGCCTGCATGAGTGTCTGCCATATACATGATAGGTGCTCAATAAAAATGTGTTAAACAAGCACGTGAATGGATGGATGGGTGGGCGGGTGGATAAAAGAAAATTACTCCTTATAAATGGGAGGTGCCAAGTGTAACCTAATATTGATGCTAAAAAGAGTTTTCTCTCCAGACTTTAATAGAGGGGAGTAGGTACAGATTATTCCAAATGACAATCTGCCTCTTTTAAACATTGTATATGATTTCACGTCCAATTTATAATACAATTACCCTGTTCTCCATCCTTCTTGCTGAGTTCCCTCCCTCAAACAAACTCTAAGCTGGAATACTTTTTTAAAAGTTGTTTTTCAGGTTAACATTTACTATAATTTTGAATTTACTTTGATTTTCCCTATAGGAAAATTCTAGATCCCAAGGCAAAACTTGAACAGACAACGAGTTAAAGGATACCCCATGATAGGCCACCAGGGAGGAAGGGACCATGAATCCTTGCCTTAAGAACTACTGTCTTCTGCTCACTCAGGACACTATCCTGAGGCTTCGACCTCCCCCCAGTAGAATGTTCTCCAGAGCAAGGGGACTTCAAAAAGACTTCTTACAACTAAATCACAGTGCAAATACCTAACATAGAAATCCTGCAGAAACAATCTTAAAACAGAGGTGAAGTTGTTTAAAAAAATACTGGAAAGAATACAGTGTATAAGCACTAAGTAGGAATTAGTATTGATTGACCCAGGGAATCTAAAGTCCTGGACGTGAGTACCTCAGACTCAGATCGGCCGTATGTTACATACTCCTTGTCTTTGGGGGCTTATTATGGACAAGGAAATAGACTGGGGCTCTCCTCTGAAAATTTGGGCTCCATATTTTCAGCAAAGGTGGCTCAGGGCTTGATTCTATGCTGCCCCACACAGACCACCCTGTGACAAGGAGGTCTCAGGGTTCAGCCACAGAGAGCCCCGAGTCCCTCCATTAACCACGTCAGCTCTCTCCTATCTGGATGCCTTCATCCTCAGCACCCCTTGCTTTCTGGAGCCTGATCAGTTTGGAACAAAAGATGGCACCGCACTTGACAGAACATTCTGTGGCAGAAATGGGGGGTTCCCACTGAGTCAGGTAAGAAAGCAATGTCCATTTTATGATGAAGATGATACAAATCCAAGTTCCACCTTTCCCTAAGGGGTCAATAAGCCATCTGGTAGAAAAACAACAATAGCTTAAACCTTGGAAGTCAAAACACAGCTGACGAGAACAATTTGAGGCCTCTGTACGGAGTAAAAACAAAGGCATAATGATGAATTATGAAGGTATTTATTATTGCGTAACATTTAATGAAATGTTAATTTTAGTGAAAAAACATATGGCTGGTGAGCATTACTATTCCTCGCCATCTTCCTTCTGCTTTTTGTTTGGGGAATCTACTCTGCCCTGATCAATACTATCATCTTTTCTCCATAGAGAACAACAAGGCTTAAAGGAAATGCAGACAGTTCCTTTTACCCAGTTTTGCCAACACTCAAAACAGAGAACACAGCTGTTGGGCACCACTAGGTGGCACCAGCTACCTGAGCTTCTGACTTTCCAAAGAGAAACTGGAAATTTTTAAATCTCATCAATTCAGGTGATGATAGCCTATTCCATAGAAATAATTTAAAAGTCATGTTTGATTATAAGTTATGGTCCCTGATATTATATAGTTTAGGTTTAACTGCAAATAGAAAATATTTTTGACAATTTTTTTTTTATTAAAGTGCTTGGAATTTGGAAGTGAACAAGAGTAGGGAAAAAAAAAAGAATGCTCTTATGGCACAGAGAGATAAGCTACTTCCGAGTTTCCTGGTTTCCCAGTACCGTAAGTGTCCTCCGGTTTATTATCTAGATCCTGATTTTTACTGTCAGGTTCTTGAAAGGTGTTTTCAAGTGAGGCAGCTGTAGTCATATAGGTGAGAATATAATCATGATGGCAGCCAGTCAACTTCGGAGCTACTGGCTGCAGTAAACCATGCGTGGCTACCAGTAATCTTCAGTGGAATGACCACAGTCATTCCAGGTTGTGGGTCAGTATTAGGGTTGTTTCAGATGCACAAAAGCACACGTGATCTGCACAAGGAATCTTCTCTTATGTGACAGTAAAGGTGTAAAATCTGTCCCTCTATAACCACATGGACACCCTTTCTCGGTGATGTAGCCTGCTGGCTTGGCACTGCCAAGTCAAAAGATGTGCCTGGAGAATTTCTGTCTTCCTGTTCTCTCTGTGGGGCCCTATGAAATGAGTATTTAGAGAAATGTTTTTAAATATCTCAATTACCCATGTATGTGTTGAGTAAAACAGGAAAAAAAAGTGGGTTTTTAATGAGAAATTTGGGGACACATCTCAGTCTAATCATCTTAGGAAATGTGTCTTTGAAATGCAAAACTGAAAAGCCACCTTCGGGTCTTTAAGGCTGATGGTCAAATTCTGCTCATTTTTCTTAATAGGATACATTTTTATCAATGTTTTTATTAGTGCATTATAATTATGAATAATATTGGGGTTAGAGGATGGATACAGTTTTGTGCTTACGTTAAAAAAGACAAACAGAATTCCAGGACTAATGACAAGAAGGATATGATTCTATGTAAGGACTCCCAGGACTTATATTCTTTAGTTAAATTCAGTTATATAAATATAAACACATGGGCTGGGGTTGTGGCTCAGAGGTAGAGCGCTCGCCTAGCAGGCATGAGATACTGGGTTTGATCCTCAGCACCAAATAAAGTAAAATAAAGACATTGTGTCCACCTATAACTAAAAAATAAATTAAAAATAAGTAAATACAAACGTGATACTAATTTTTAAAGACAAGTTTAAAATGCATCTGACTCTTGTTTTTATTATGAAAATTTCAAATTCTCTAATCATTTGAAAATCAAAGCATACTTTTCATTAGCTGTATAGATGCTAGAGTTACTTTAAGTTCCAACACATATTTTTTATCTGAATTGTTAAAAACAATTGTTAATGTTAAGCAAATTAACAAGTTAAAAGTTGTTTACTCCTGAGTATAACAGATGGGCTACTTGACATAATTGTCACGATTCTTTAATCATGAATGGTTAAACAATGGAAAGTTCCTCATCCATTTTTGAGAACATAAGTATGAATTCTTTTAGATTATTCCTGATGAATCATTAAAATATTTAATCCCTATTTTAAATAATATAATCCTGCTCCCTTACCAATTATCTACTGATATTTTTGGCATCTATGAAAACTTGAAGCATTACCAGCATTTTCTGTATTCTTCTAGAATATTTCACACTATGTCAATACTATCTATCTGTCTATCTATCTATTTATCTATGACTTTGCTTTTTAGCAGTTAACATTGTATTTTGGAAATAATTCTAGATTTCAGCTTCTCTCACAGTAGCAATTTTACTTAACTGATAACATTTATTTCCCATTGAAAGACATTTAAATTATTACAGGAATTTGACAATTTTCAGCATTAGAATGAGCATTTTCATATATATACATCTGTGATACGATTGTTTTATGTACTTCTAATTTCCATAGATGTCACAAAATTGCCTTTCTTGTAGATTGTGTCATTTCATTTTTTCTCTAATAAAGTGTAGTGTAATTCACTACACCCTTGAGACACAACATACTAAGCCTTTAGATTTGGACCAGTCTCAGTTTCATACAGGCAACAGTTTTGGACAGGATCATGAGGTTCCGTCCTACTCGTGATCCTCCCTTACTGACAACCTGCCTCCTGGACATTGGATTTGCTTAGCCTGCTACCATAACTGTATAACCATAGTTTTAACTGTATGCCATAGTTTTAACTTGCATTTCTCTTATTATAAACTTGAGCAACAGTTAATATATTAAAAACTATATATGTTTACTTTACTCTCAATTACTGACTGAAATTCCCTGCCCATTATCCTCTTAGATAGTTGAATACTTCCCTTATTGATTTATAGAATCTCTTTATATATTAAGGAAATAAATATTCTATACATGTTATTGATACTATTTATAATACTTATTCCCAGTTTTTACATTTCTCTTTTGGCAAAGTTATGGCTCTTATCATGTGTATATTGCTTTATTTTTATGTAGTCGTATTTATAGATTCTTAAACTTTCTTTAGACATTCTCTGTAGTCTAAAAAGGTATACTAAATCTTATTTTCTAGGTATTTCCTTAGCTATTGTGAGGGACCCTAGCTGGCTTAAGACTACTTAGAAAATGACAGAGGTTTGTCGTCTCACAGGACTGTTTTATTGGTTTTTCATGGTGATGGGTTTTTGAAATGACAACTTGGTTACCCTGAGCTATAGTCATTGAATCAAACAATAGTCTCAGCACTGTAGTGAAAGAGTTCTGCAGACTTAATCACCACACCTAAACAGTTAATTTATGTTAAGAAGATTATCGTGGGTGAGCCTGACATAATCAGTTGAGGGTCCCTAGGAAGAGAATATAGGTTTCCCAAGAAAGAGAAAGGGTAGCATAGAGAGACTGACTGATTTTGCCAGGGGAAAACAGCTTTGGACATGCCTCTGAGGTTCCAACCTGCTTCTGACTTTCCTTTCCTAATAACCTGCCCCATGGATATTGGACTTGCTAAGCCTGCCCCCATGATTTTGTAAGGTAAGTTCATGTAATACATCTGTGTGTACACTGATATATGTATGAGTGTGTATGGACATGCATATTACTATACATTACTATACATGTGGAGCCCATGTTATATATAACACATATACATGTGCATACATGTATAAATCTATGTAGTTAGTGTGTGTACATACCATATATGCATACAGATAGGTATATGTGTGCACATGTATGCATGTGTGAATATGTGTGTACATGTATGTCACATGTGTGCTCTCTGTGTGTGTACATATATCTCCTATTGGTCATGCTTCCCTGGTCAAACCCCGAGCCATCTGCCTGTAAGCCATAGAATTAAGGTAAACACAGGATGCTGTGGTCAAGGTACATGGTGAAAATGTTCCTTTCTGGGATGACGCATCAGCTGGGGACTGTAAGGTAGCACGTAGGCCTTAGGCCAGGATAAGTGGAATGATGAATGAAAAGGGGTGGGGCTTGGAGACGTGGACCATGCCCCTTCCCTTGGCCATCTGGCAAATCTTGTGTCAGGGAGGTGGCCAAGGACGTGAGGGGACCTGGGCCTGGAGCTGGGGGAAGGCAGCCTGTCCCGGGCAGGGCCTGCCCTGGGCTCTATGAAGCCCTGGACACGTGATGTCCCCCTGACAACGAATGCACTTTGTGAGTGTGGCTGCCACAGGACGGTGGTCACTGACTTCAACTGGATCAACATCATGACTTTGAAAAGGAGACTCATGCCTGAAGAGCACCCTCCCTCGGGCAGGTCTTGAAGCTCCTAGGCTTAGGAGACACCTCGTTGCCTGTTTCCCACTGGACACGACTCCTGCTGGACTGTAGCCATCTTGGCCAACCAGCAGGGCCTCTCACACCAGGGGAGTGTTGCCAACAGTGAGCGGACAGGGGTGGAGCTGTGCAGGGTTCTGCCCGCCAACACCAAGGCAGACCGAGTATTCCCCCCAGGGGTGTGAGGGGCCGTTCCCCTCAAATACTTCTCTGTTCTGTGGTCAACAAGATGAAGGGCATCTGAGTATGGCTGTCAACTTGGAAAATTACTATTGAATAGGATCGCAGTGTGCTTATGCTTTTTATTTATGTTGATTTTAATAATTAGCTTAATCAATCTCTTCCATGAGTTTAATATTCGATTAAATGCCAAAATGTTTGGGATAGTGCTGATGAATGTAAAAATGGCAAGAATGAACTTTACTCCCACTGAAGACAAAAGTCGATAGGAAGAAAAAGCAGTCCATGCCACACACACCCACACACACACACACACACACACATGGCCCTGTGAATTGTGCATATGTGTTAATCCAGAGTTCAAGTTCAATTGTGCATATGTGTTAATCCAGAGTTCATGCACATATGTATGATTAGTTATAAATAAAATCATTAAAAATGACTTCCCTCCTCAAAAATCCAGTCACACAGCCAAACTCACAAATCAATTCGATGTCAACTGCCCCAAAAAGAAAAATAGTTTTTCTAGCCCTCCTATTCCATCTCTTTTCTGTTATATTTAAAGTTCTGTATTGGAACTGTGACAACATAGAAAGAATTGAATGAATACTAGATAATGAGTTAATATGCATCACAATTCTAATTCATTAACTAAGGTTCAAGTCTAATGAATTAGGATAATGGACTCTAATTCTGCGCTGGAACCTCCTAGCAGCCATGAAATGGGAGGGGGGCACACCCTCTGCATACAACCTGTGGTCTTTATATGCAGTGCACCTACCAAACCTGTTCCCAACAGATGCAACTGACAGTCAATCACATAACACCGCCCCGAGTGATTCTGGCAAGGCAAAAATTGGCTGTCTTTGAAAAGCTCTTCTGATAGGAATATTAGCTACCACTGATCACTCTCACTGCAATGACTTTGAAGATGCACTCGAGCAGCGTCAGCAGGTGGACATGGATGGACTTTATAACAAAGCAGCTGAGGACCCACACGGAAAGCACGGTGCACATGGGGTGTGGGTGTCGCGAGCTGCGGGTACAAACGAGGGCTGCACACGGCAAAGCACCGAAGCACAGCTACATGGGCAGTGGACAGGGAGGGCAGGCTGAGCGCCGGCTGAGCCAGGCCAGTCCTACCGTGGCTCAGGGACAGCAAGCAGGGGGCAGGGGGGTCACGGTTTAGCACCTTTCTGCCGTCCCGATTTGGTAAGTAGTATGATTTGATTCTTGAGATTATTCCACCCGCTGACCAACTCTAGAAACCATAATGGCAAAGAGGAACAGTAAATTTAGTGTCAGAAAATAAATTCAGGACAGCATACATGACATCCTACCTGAACTTGCTTCTGTAATGGAGCTCTGCTGAGTCCCTCCCTACCCTGCGGGTGAGGTTGACTCTTGGCCACTTGAAATGCTTCCTGTAGAGGTTACTACTTGAGCAGAAGGAACTAGAAAAATATTAGGGAAATCTTTTCCACCCCTGAGCAGCCTCCTTGGTTGCAACAAAGACTCAGATCCCAAGTGGCAATCGCCCCTGGCAGAACATACATATCGATGTGGCTTTCTTTGGATCTGGCTTTTGGGGGTGAGGGGTGGGGTATCAGGCACAAAGTGAGGTACAGAAGGCCCACTTGCCTGGTGGCATTAGAGGTCACAGAAAGTCCACACTGATGTACCCCAAAGGAATGAGAAAATCAATTCCTGCCTTGAATATAAGTCAGCTCCTAGCAGTCTAGAAGGAGAAGAAAGGCAGGGTTTCCCTTCAGAGGCTTCAGGCACACACTGGGAAAACTCTGATGGAGAGGAACAGTAGCCTCGTTCTCACCCCCTGTGGACATGAGCCAGGACAAGAGCTCTGGGCCAGACTCACAGTCTCCCTCCTTCTCCAGGAACTTCTTTTGAAATCTCACCAATCATCCACCTCCCAGTTCTCCTTCCTCTAAGCTTTTGTTGAACCAGTTTACTCGGAAAGATCTAATTCCCTGATATCAATTTATCACTTGGGAGACATCTTATCTACCTGCCAAGTCACCCTGCTCAACATGTGGCCCTATGGATTACACATATGGCCCTGCATATGTGTTAATCCAGAGTTCAAGGCTGAACTTGAATGAAATGTTTCCATTTCTCAAATCTGACAGAGGGCCTATTTCTGATTTGACATGGGGGTTTCTTCCTTATTTTAGATACTTTTAGAAAATAGGGAGAATTTAGCTGGGTATGTGCTATATGCCTACAATCCCAGCAGCTTGGGAGGCTGAGGCAGGAGGATCACAATTTTAAAGCCAGCCTCAGGAATTCAGTGAGGCCCTAAGCAACTTAGCAAGACCCTGTTTCAAAATACAAAATAGTGGGGCTGGGGATGTGGCTCAAGTGGTAGCGCGCTCCCCTGGCATGCATAGGGTGCTGGGTTGGATCCTCAGCACCACATAAAAATAAAATAAAGATGTTGTGTCCACCGAAAACTAAGTAATAAATATTAAAAAATTCTCTCTCTCTCTCTTTAAAAAAATACAAAATAGTTTTGAAAAGGGTTAGGATTCTGGTTCAATGGTTAAGTGTCCTGGTTCCATCTCTGGTACCAAAAATAAATAAATAAATAGATAATAAATAGAGAGAATTTAACCCAACCAAGAACTTAGGAAAACTTGTCTATCCTAGCACTGAAAATAGGTTGGTTGTACCAACACTCAACAGAAATCCCAGTTCATCAAGGGGTATGTTGTGAAGTACAATCAAAACAATGAACACTACTCTTATTAGCTAAACTCTGCTTTGCACTTGTGCTAATAAACATTTGCTTCGCTGCCAGAGGTATGTCTAGTGACACTTACCACAGGATGAGCAGTTGGTCCTTGTTAATGAGCTACAGAAGTAACATCTCCTGGTTAGAAAGAGTGTGGAAGGCTTCCTCTGTACACATACCCCCCGCCGTTGTCCCCTCCTCCACCCCACACCATCAATGTGTCTGCACCACACTGATTCTTGAGAAGACTACAGACCTCTGCATCCATTTCTTTTTATCCTCTTTCACTAGCTTTCACACTTATGCAACTAAAATGAATGAATTTTTTTTTTAAGTTAAAGGGACTGGCTGTCTTTTAAATCCATGGTTTTTAAAATGGGCGCACTCTGACGGCACGTCTAATCACTCAATAAGAACCAGGCCTCATCCAATAGGAGCCTGGAATAAACCAAATCTGAGACATGGTTGATTAGACTCATATCTGAAAGTCAGATATCCCTGGGTCCAGGGAAGTCACCCATCTGTGTGCCAATTTTTTGACATGGAACTGTAAGAACTCTTAACAAACCATCTGGCTTGTAAGAATAATGTTCCACCAGCTGAAAGAGAACAAAGGGAGAAAGTGTGGTAAATACCAGGGCAAGAAATGGAAAAATAGGGACAGAGAAACACTGACCACCTGTCAGACTTAAAAGAACTCAGAATACACTTAAATCTCTACAGGTGTCTAGGGAGGTGGGCACCCAACCAGGGATGTCCTCAAACCTTCTGTGTAAATGGACAGATAGTGATACTTCAGGCTTTGGGGGACCCCTTAACATCAGTATCACCAAGTTCTTTATTTCTAAAACAATCCTTTAAAAACATTTTAAAAAATTCTGTCTTTAGGGCCTGCACAGAAACAGGCCATGGAACAGATTTGGTCTAGAGGTTTGCAGACCCCTGAGCTAAAGTAAATAATGTGAAAATAGAGCAGGGTCATAATTACTGACTCTCAGTCAAATAATCCTGGGGTCTTGGGGTTGGAGTAGGGCACACAGGTACTTTCCAATGCTGTCAAGGAAAACCAAAGTAATCATGGTCATAAAAAATGGAAGACATAACTGGCTAGAAAATACACACTAAGAAGTACTCAGTGCGGGCAGAATGTTATGATATACCCAATGAAAACAGCAAAGTGTCTTAGAAAGGAACATTCCAACAATTACCAATGTTGAGCTGCATCTCACAGCTCCTAGAACTCTAGAGTGAGGCACAACCTTTGAAACTGTGAGTGAAAAACCACACCAGTAAAACTGTCATTGAGAAGTTGAATAAGTGGCTATATATAAGTGACAGGCCTGGGATCTAAGTATTAGACTAGCAGAAAAGACTCCTGATGCCTTTATTTATTTATATTTAGTTGTGTTTTTCTTTTTGCAATGCTGGGGATGGTACTGGGCCTCATGCACTCTAGGAACTGCTTTAGCCCTGACCTACAGCCCCAGCCCCTCCAGGTGCCTTTAAATAATTCTTGCAGGAGGCAAAAGACCATGATGGGAAAAGAATACCAGAAGGCAACATTCTGTATTAATCTCCCTAATGTGCTTGGAGCTCCGGGTACAGGTAAGATTAATACTCTTTCAAATCAATACCGTTAAAATAAAGCAAAGCCTGTGATCACCAGGGAGACACATACTGATGAGCCCCATTACCAAAAGCCAATGCCCATGTTATGAGTGACATGTGTGACTAATTATAATAACTACTACTCAAAAAAGGAGTATCTTGTTTTCTGATTATAGCATTAAGAATGAAATCACATCCGGGAAGAAACTCTAAAGGAAATGAGGATCTGTGGTCTCAGTTTTTAAAAACGGCAGGGTTTGGGGTTGAGTGCTTTCCTGGACACTGATTGACTACATGTGGGTTCCTGGCTGGGCCTGGGTGGGGGCTTGTGAACTCACCACAAGTATGTCCCTCACCCAGGAAAGTTCAAGGTGGTTTTTCTGTGGGCAGAGATGGCTGGCTGTCTCTGTCTGTCTCTGGACTCTCTACGGATTGCAGATGCCCTGGGAACATGGTGCACAAAGGACCATCACTGTCAGGTCCTCCCTGTCATCGAAAGTAGGTTCAATAACACAATTAACAACCTAGACCTAATTGACATATATAGACTATACCACCCAACATCAAGTAGTTACACTTTTTTCTCAGCAGCTCATGGAACCTTCTCAAAAATAGACCATATATTATGTCACAGGGCAACTCTTAGACAATATAAAGGGGTAGAGATAATACCATGCATCTTATCTGACCACAATGGAATGAAACTGAAAATCAATGATAAAGGAAGGAAGGAAAAATCAAGCATCACTTGGAGAATGAACAATAGGTTGCTGAATGATCAATGGGTTTTAGAAGACATCAAGGAGGAAATTAAAAACTTCCTAGAGTTAAATGAAAACACAGACACAACATATCGGAATCTATGGGACACATTGAAAGCAGTTCTAAGAGGAAAATTCATTGCTTGGAGTTCATTCCTCAAAAAAAAGAAAAAACCAACAAATAAATGATCTCATACTTCATCTCAAAATCCTATAAAAAGAAGAGCAAAACAACAGCAAAAGAAGTAGAAGGCAAGAAATAATTAAAATCAGAGCTGAAATTAATGAAATTGAAACAAAAGAAACAATTGAAAAAATTGACAAAACTAAAAGTTGGTTCTTTGAAAAAATAAATAAAATTGACAGACCCTTAGCCATGCTAACGAAGAGAAGAAGAGAGAGAACCCAAATTACTAGCATACGGGATGAAAAAGGCAATATCACAACAGACACTTCAGAAATACAGAAGATAATCAGAAATTATTTTGAATCATTATACTCCAATAAAATAGAAGATAGTGAAGGCATAGATAATTTTCTTAAGTCATATAATCTGCCCAGATTGAGGCAGGAGGATAAAGACAATCTAAACAGACCAATAACAATAGAGGAAATAGAAGAAACCATCAAAAGATTACCAACTAAGGAAAGCCCAGGACCGGATGGGTATACAGCAGAGTTTTACAAAACCTTTAAAGAGGAACTAACACCAATACTTTTCAAGCTATTTCAGGAAATAGAAAAAGAGGGAGAACTTCCAAATTCATTCTACGAGGCCAACATCACCCTGATTCCGAAACCAGACAAAGACACTTCAAAGAAAGAAAACTACAGACCAATATCTCTAATGAACATTGACGCAAAAATCCTCAATAAAATTCTGGTGAATCGGATTCAAATACATATCAAAAAAATTATACACCATGATCAAGTAGGATTCATCCCTGGGATGCAAGGCTGGTTCAATATACGGAAGTCAATAAATGTTATTCACCACATCAATAGACTTAAAATTAAGAACCATATGATCATCTCGATTGATGCAGAAAAAGCATTAGACAAAGTACAGCATCCCTTTATGTTCAAAACTCTAGAAAAACTAGGGATAACTGGATCATACCTCAACATTGGAAAAGCAATCTATGATAAGCCACAGGCCAGCATCATTCTGAATGGAGAAAAATTGAAGGCATTCCCTCTAAGATCTGGTACAAGACAGGGATGCCCTCTCTCACCACTTCTGTTCAACATAGTCCTCGAAACACTGGCCAGAGCAATTAGACAAACGAAAGAAATTAAAGGCATAAAAATAGGAAAAGAAGAACTTAAATTATCACTATTTGCAGATGATATGATTCCATACCTAGCAGACCCAAAAGGGTCTACAAAGAAGCTATTAGAGCTAATAAATGAATTCAGCAAAGTGGCAGGATATAAGATCAACACACATAAATCAAAGGCATTCCTGTATATCAGCGACAAATCCTCTGAAAAGGAAATGAGGACAACTACTCCATTCACAATATCCCCCAAAAAAATAAAATACTTGGGAATCAACCTAACAAAAGAGGTGAAAGATTTATACAATGAAAATTACAGAACCTTAAAGAAAGATATAGAAGAAGACCTGAGAAGATGGAAAAATATACCCTGCTCATGGATAGGCAGAACTAACATCATCAAAATGGCGATATTACCAAAAGTTCTCTATAAGTTCAATGCAATGCCAATCAAAATCCCAACAGCATTTATTGTAGAAATAGATAAAAGAATCATGAAATTCATATGGAATAATAAAAGACCCAGAATAGCAAAAACAATACTAAGCAGGAAGTGTGAATCAGGCGCTATAGCGATACCAGACTTCAAACTATACTACAGAGCAATAGTAACAAAAACAGCATGGTACTGGTACCAAAACAGGCGGGTGGACCAATGGTACAGAATAGAGGACACAGTAACCAATCCACAAAACTACAACTATCTTATATTTGATAAAGGGGCTAAAAGCATGCAATGGAGGAAGGATAGCATCTTCAACAAATGGTGCTGGGAAAACTGGAAATCCATTTGCATCAAAATGAATCTGAATCCCTATCTCTCGCCATGCACAAAAGTTAACTCAAAATGGATCAAGGAGCTTGATATTAAATCAGAGACACGGTATCTGATAGAAGAAAAAGTTGGTTATGATCTACATGCTGTGGGATCGGGCCCCAAATTCCTCAATAGGACACCCATAGCGCAAGAGTTAACAACTAGAATCAACAAATGGGACTTACTCAAACTAAAAAGTTTTTTCTCAGCAAAAGATACAATAAGAGAGATAAACAGGGAGCCTACATCCTGGGAACAAATCTTTACTCCACACACTTCAGATAGAGCCCTAATAACCAGAATATACAAAGAACTCAAAAAATTAGACAATAAGATAACAAATAACCCAATCAATAAATGGGCCAAGGACCTGAACAGACACTTCTCAGAGGAGGACATACAATCAATCAATAAATACATGAAAAAATGCTCACCATCGCTAGTAGTCAGAGAAATGCAAATCAAAACCACCCTAAGATACCATCTCACTCCGGTAAGATTGGCAGCCATTAGGAAGTCAAACAACAATAAGTGCTGGAGAGGATTCGGGGAAAAGGGCACTCTTGTTCATTGCTGGTGGGACTGCAAACTGGTGCAGCCAATTTGGAAAGCAGTATGGAGATTTCTTGGAAAGCTGGGAATGGAACCACCATTTGACCCAGCTATTCCCCTTCTCGGTCTATTCCCTAAAGACCTAATAAGAGCATGCTACAGGGACACTGCTACATCGATGTTCATAGCAGCTCAATTCACGATAGCAAGACTGTGGAATCAGCCTAGATGCCCTTCAATAGATGAATGGATACAAAAAAATGTGGCATTTATACACTATGGAGTACTACTCTGCATTAAAAAATGACAAAATCATAGAATTTGGAGGGAAATGGATGGCATTAGAGCAGATTATGCTAAGTGAAGCTAGTCAATCTTTAAAAAACAAATACCAAATGACTCCTTTGATATAAGGGGAGTCAACAAGGACAGGGTAGGGATGAAGAGCTTGAGAAGAAGATCTACATTAAACAGGGATGAGAGGTGGGAGGGAAAGGGAGTGAGAAGGGGAATCGCATGGAAATGGAAGGCGATCCCCAGGGTTTTACAAAATGACATATAAGAGGAAAGGAGGCGTAAGACAAGATAATACAAATGGAAGTAATGATTTACAGTAGAAGGGGTAGAGAGAGAAAAGGGGAGGGGAGGGGAGGGGGGATAATAGAAAATAGGACAGACAGCAGAATACATCAGACACTAGAAAGGCAATATGTCAATCAATGGAAGGGTAACTGATGTGATTCAGCAATCTGTATACGGGGTAAAATTGGGAGTTCATAACCCACTTGAACCAAACCATGTAATATGATGTATTAAGAACTATGTAATATTTTGAAAGACCAATAATAAAAAAAAAGAAAGAAAGTAGGTGTGATCTAAATCGGAGAGCAACGTGTGGCTCCCTGCAGAGTTGTGAAAAGCAGGGGAAGACTTTCAGATGTTCCTGAATGCTCAGGTAATGACCCCCATTGTGAGTAGAACAGGGCCAAGAGGAAACCATTTCTAGACCAGGGCTGCAACATTCCTAGACAAGCAGCACCCTGGAGCCCAGGAATGCAGACTTAATTTCACCAGGGGTCTTAGCTGCTCAAGGGAGAGACAGAGGCTGTACCTGCAGTGCAGATGGCACCTGAATTCGATATCTACTCCTGCATCTCACAGCTCTGAGTCCCGGCCCCTGAGCCTGGCTCCCTGCCTATCTGCGTCTGTATTTTGTGTCTATTTGTCTGAAAGACTATTCTGGGTTCTAGTTAGAATATCTTAGAAGGAAGCATTTTCCAATTCCCCAAAGCCAGGCTGCCTGTTCAACTCAGAGCCCAGGCCTGAATGGTAAGGGGCAGAACCTTCTGGACCTTTGTTTATCTGGCACAATGGTCCTTAGGCCCTGGCTTCTCAAACATGCAAGTCCCCTGGAGATCAGGAAGCAGGCTCTGATTGAGGAGGTGGGCAGGGACCCCTGTGTGCATTCCTAACATGCTCCAGGGGCTCTGCTGGTCTGGGGGCCACACTGTGGATGGACAGCAGCCTGTCCCCTCTTATTCCTTAGAGCCAGCCATGAGGAGGGAGAGGACGACGTGTACCTGCCAGAGTGTGTGGAACTTCTTTCCGTCGGGGATGGAGAGCTTCCCTGTCTTGTCCTTGTCAATGCGATAGTGCAGCACCTTCCCTTCGTGCAGCAGGCACAGGGCGTAGGAGCCATTATTGTCTCGGGCCCTGATCCTGGAAGAGAAGACACTGGGTCATCCCCACTCCAGCCAGTCCTGAGACAGGAGCCTGGGAAGCAGAGTCCGGGCCAGAGACCTGGCCAGCAGATGTTCTCAGGAACTTTCAGCTGGTGACACAGCCTGTGGGCTGTCCCAAACCTCGAGGGCCCAGGAAGCTTCAACTTCTAGCTCAGGGATGCTCTGCAAGAAGAGGCTGGTGGGTTCAGGACCAGGGCTCAGGTCTAGCAGGGCCCCAGCAGCCCTGGAGGGTAAGCCTAAGGCTCAGAGGACAGCAAACACGGCTCAGGGTGACTAGCACATGGGACCTTGCGGGGTTCTGAGGGTCTGTGGAGCGGGGTGGGCTCATCTCCTTTTGGACCAGGGTCTTGGTTTGGATCAACCCTAGATGGCAAGACCCACAGCCTTGCCAGGGATGCAGGTGGGAGGGGTCTGATGGGGAGGGGTGCAGGGTGGGCACTCTAACCAGGAATTTTCTGGGGCACAAATCTAGAGATGTGAAGCTTCTGATCCTCAGGGCCTTCTTTACTCCTTCCCCTTTTCCTGATGCAGGGGCAGGGGGGATTCAAAATGTTTAAATAGCTGAGTCAGGTGAAGTCCTTCAGGGAAGAACGTGCCATCCACCGGGGAGTGAGTGGCTGGCAGCACCAGGGCTGCTATCTGTGGTGTTGATGGTCCCTGAGAATCCATTGTCATTGTCATCATGGGTAACCTTCAGTGCCACCTGGTGTCCCAGGGGACTGAGACTTGGGATCTGATGACAAACAGATGAGGACACCCTCTCATGCACCACGAGAGTCTTCTGAGCATCTCAGGTACCACCAGATGCAGCCCTCTTGGCCCTGTTCAGGCCCTCCAGATCATGAGGTCTGATCAAGAGTGAGTCACAAAGGCCCCAGGAAGCTTCTCCAGCCCTGGCATTTGCTCACATGAGGAAGCAGAGGTCAGAAAGCATGAAGCCACATGCCCAAGGGGACATGCTCAGGGGAGAGCTCAACTGTGGCCCAGCTGCCGCGGAGAATGTCAGTGAACGGGGGGATTTCTGCTGCCTCTTCTGGGTTGCAAGAGGTCACGGCCACAGTCACCATGAGAGTAAGATAAGCTCTGAAACAGGATGTGGCCACACTTCCCTTTCTCCCACCACATACTCTATCTCCAAAATCAAGCCCAGGACTTGAAAACCAAACCCTGGCGTGGGGGGTTGGAACTTGAAACATGAATTTCTTCTCGAGTGGTGCTTAGCCAGGCACAGTGGCCGGCTGCATTCCTCTATGCTCCACTGCTCAGGGCACAGACCAGGGGGAAGATACACACCCAGACCCTCCCTGGCTCTGGTTGGTGACTCTACTGAAACCTCCCCCTCTGTGAAAACAGCCCAAACCCACAGAAACACCAGCATCTCAAGATTGAATTCCTGTTTCACAGTCATGGGTCACTTAAAGCCACAGTGGGCTCCTGGTAAACGAACCCCCCCCCCACCCCACAAAAAAGCACACAGTGAAACATAGTTTTAGATGGACGAAAACTGAGTCTACTCTATAGAGAAGCCAGTTTATAATGTGGGGTGATTTATGCTTGCTTTGTTTATCTTATAAACATCAGTGGCTCACAGAATTTTGTGGATGTATAAATAATATAAATACCAAATAATTAAGCATTATGCATATACATATAAAAGTTGGTCTTGGGAGAAGGATGACCAGAGGTCACATCAAAATTCTTCTTGATTTAGCTGGGTGTGGTGGTGCCCGCCTGCAATCCCAGTGGCTCAGGAGGCTGAGGCAGGGAGATGGCTTGAGCCTAGGAGTTCAAGGTCAGCCTGTGCCACACAGTGAGACCCTGCTTCTTTAAACAACAAACCCCCAAATAGACACAGGAGATCACAGACTGCCCAGGGTGAGCATGCAATCAACCTCATAAGAAATCTGGCAGATGCAAACTTAAGGCCACCACGGAAATACCACAAGACTGTTCCTCCCGGCAAAACCCCCAAAGACTGATAACTTCTGATGTTGTTAAAAATGGGGGGGCAGCATTCTGCTGGTGGAGCATGCACTGGGTCAACCACTTTGGAAAACTCTTTGGGCTGTCTCGCAATCCACACTTTCATGGATCAACAATTCTATCTCCAGGTATTAAAAAAAACACGAGTATGGTGCACCTGAGAAAGTGTTATGGATCAGGCTCGGTAGCCCACGCCTGGAATCCTAGCAATTTGGGAGGCTTGAGGCAGGAGAATCACAAGTTCAAGTCTGCCTCAGCAATTCTCAAAATAAAAAGTCAAAAGGGCTGGAGATGTGGCTCGGTGATAAAGCGCCCCTGGGTTCAGTACCCAGTACTGCAAAAAAAAAAAAAAAAGTTGGGCTGGAATGTGATAACAGCTCTGTCTGGGCTCATCGACACCTGTATGCAGTCTGGATTTTCACTCACCATAAAGTAAACAAATTGTATAAGCAATCTATTCATACAATATACCAAAGCAATAAAATGACAAGTGGCAGCCATATGAAGCATCAGTAAGTCTCACAGACAGAAAACTTACTCCAAGAACATGAAGTCCCCCCAAAGCAAACTGATTTATACAGAAATGGATGCCTGGGCAGTAAAAGTAAAAACAAAACCAAAAACCACCAAAATGTCCAGTAAGTGGTCCCTCCCAAGAGGATTGTGTGGAGGGAGAGGGTCGAGTCATCTGGAACTCGGGCTGGATTTTATTTCTTGACCTGGGTGGTGTTGACTTGATACCTACTCACTAAGCTGCCCCTCTATAGAGTCTGACACTCGCAGGTGTTTTATATCTCACAATAAAACCAGCATAATAAGAGCACTGGATCAAAGAGGAATCGGAGACCACCCCTTGCTTTTGAACACATGTTTTCTGCAAGACCCCCACTTTCTCAAGCTCCTCAAGGGAATGGGTCCTGCAGATTCCTACTCTCTACCTGGCAGCCCCTGCATGTTCCCTGAGACAGGTAGCTGACAGGTGTGGCAGCTGCTGTGGACACACAGCCTGAGCAGTGCCCCGGGCAGCTAGCAGGAAGTGAGCACCGAGAAGGGAACCCACAAGCCCAGCATCTGGAGCTGGTGGAGACCAGAAGGCTTTGGCAACATTAACGGGCCAGTAACCGGGAGCCAGCTGCTGGCTGCAGGCAGGTCCTGGGCTGGACTACACGGAATTTAAAATATGAGACAAATGGCTTTGGAACCTGCCTCCTGGCTCCTCTTCTGGGCCACCTCGTGTTCCTGAGCAAACTCCCCTTGGCAAGTGGTGTGGGCAGCACCAGGATTACTGAAAGAGCCAGCACAAGTCCTTGTGTTCCTGTCAGGTCCAACAGGCCTCGGGCTGTTCACCAAAACCTTGGACTATTTATTTGGAATTGTTTTTCCCAAAGATTCCTTTAGAAGAAGCTAACAGATCTGTGGTTTGCCCTTAGAAAGCTTGGGGGTTTCAAGGCTTGATCTCAAGGTTATGCTGAGAAGTTGTGCTTACAGACCCTAGGCCAGTCCTTGTCCTCCTTGGTGTGGCTCCCCTCCTAGGGGGGACAGGCCCAGGCCTGGGCTGGGAGGCCTCGAACCTGTGCCATGCAGAGGCGAGACAGGAGACTATTGTTCCCAGGCTGGGCACTGCCTGGAAGTGCTGACACTCTTCTTCACCCTCTTGTGCCCTCCTGGGTGAAAGAAATGCATGGTCGTGATGCTGGGCACAGAGGGCCAGCTGAGGACCTGGGAAGTGGTGGACACTTGCTCCAGGCAGCCTCTCTGAGGCTTCTAGGATAATGACAGAACTGAGCAGCCAGGCACATCCCCGCCCACTCAGTGTTCCTGTTCTCCCTTGACATTTTTGTCCCTCTCAGGGCAGAGTAGAGCATCACTGGGCAAGATGTCATTCCAGAGGGGACGAAGGGCACCTGGCATCGGCTGTGTAGGCAGGAGGGACATTAACTGCGGCTTCGAGGCAGAGGGTGCTCAGTTCTCACTCAGTGGCTTCTCCAGAAAGCAGGGCTCGGGGGAGAGGGAGGAGGGAATGCGGGAGGCCATGACATCCTGAAGAGTGTCATGCCACTCAAAAGAGATGACAAGGCTATTGATCCCCCAAAAGGCACAATAAATAAATATAAATAAAATAAAAAGGCAACTTGTAGGGACTTTGGCTCTGTGCCATCGCAGTGTTTAGGCACAGCATGCACAGGCCATACAACACAGAAAATAAGATCAGTCCAGAACGCAATCCACGTCGGGGACCATGCCAAGTTGCTTTTAGCACTTCTGCCTTTTAAAACATTTTATCACAAGCACCTCTCTGTTGGAGTCTATGAGGGTGGAGTAAGTTCATGCTTCCTCTCTTTCAGCGTCATTGAAACTTGTGTCAGCACCATTGAGCTGATGCGGGCACCGCCCTCAACTGCCTTTGAACATTCATTTACCTTCAGACAGGCTGGGATGCTCTTCTGCTGGCCTATGACTGCAAAGCCACACACATCGTATAAAATGGTCCACTTTAATCAATCACGGCCACAGATGAGAGCTCTGACTGAACTTGGTTTTCATCATGGCATCGGAGGCTCACAGCAGTCAAACAGTCCCACCCATAATGAACAAGGAGAAGGCTTCTGTAAAATGCATAGCTCACTTTCAAAAAATAGAACTAAAATTGAGTTGAAATGTGAGAAGGGAAAAGGTGAGTATCAAATAAGAGCAAAACAGTGGGTTTAGGGCAAACACTAATACTGGTGTTGTAGTGAGCAGGGAGTGACCTCTTAATCCAGCAACCAGGCAGGCACTGGATATGAAGTCCACATGAACAGGGCAAAACCTCTTCAACTCTGGAGGAAAGCAATCCCAATATAGGACACCCAGGATTCCCACGGATGCATAGCAATCGAATTATGAGAGCAGAAATGATCACCCCAAAAACAAGGGAACACAAATTATGAGAAAAGGGCCATAGATTAAAAAGAGAGAGGAAGAGACAGAGATTAATCTCCCCACCCTGTTACTTTCAGCATTTGAAAAAATCGGATATGGAATATAAACTATGTATGAAATGTTTAGAGAAATAAAAGATGGGATAATAAAAATTACTAATGTGATTCTCTCAAAAATTCCCAGAAATATTTGAAAAGCTACAACTGCTAGAAATGATAAGGAAATGATAAGGAAAAATCAATGAGTGAGTATAACAGCAGATTAAAAAGAGACCAAGCAAAAATTAGTGAATTGGAAAATAAATTCAGTGACATTACCCAGTGGAGCATATAGAGAAAAGTGATAGAGAATAAGAAAGAATTATGAAGGATAAATTTAGAAGGTCTAACATATGTTAAATAGGAGCCTATGAAGCAAGAAATGATAGGCATGAAAGAAGGCAATTTATAGGGGAAAACAATAGCTAAGAGTTCTTTAGAACTGATAAGAGAAAAGATAGATACATGAGAACCACTGGCTCAGCTTTATATATATATATATATATATATATATATATATATATATATATATATATATATATATTAATTTGTTCATCTGCAAATGATTCAAGTTAAAACCTGACAGTAGTCATCCCTTATATGAAGGCAGCGCTGTCTAAGACTCCCAGTGGGTACCTGACCTTGTGGATGGTACTGAGCTCTGGGTACACCAAGCATCACATTAAGTACTTCACTATATATACTTAGCACTTTACAGGTTACCTTTGGCGTATTCACATTGCCAGCTTCACTACTCTTACTCTTGGGTCATTATTAAATAAAATAAGGATTAACTGAATAGAAGCATTGCTATATCACAACAGTTTATCTGATAATTGAGATGGCTGCTAAATGAATAACAGGTGGGTAGTGTATACAGTGTGGATACACAGGACAAAAGAATGACTCAGATCTCAGGAGGGACAGGATAGGACAACAGAAGATTCCAATCAAGGACACAGAACACCATGTAATTTAAAACTTCTGAATTGTTGATTCAAGGTATCAGGCTCCTAGGTGTCAGGCTTGCCTGACTCATAACCTGTGTTTTACACGGTCCCACTCAAGTTTCTACAAGTACAAACAGTTTTAAGGTTAACACTGTCTCACCAGACAAATATGGCAGCATTTGGGGTGTGATACAGGAATATTCTCACCTATAAATATGGGCACAGACCCTCCAGTGAATTATGGAAACCTCACACACTCACTGTGCTTGATTCAGCCTTTACAGCTATCACACATCTCAAATAGGCTTAAACGAGGTCCCCAGACCAGCAGAATCAGCAACATGGGCAAACTTGCTAGAAATGTCAACCATTAATCTTAACTAAATATTAACCTAATCTTAGTGAATTAACAATGCAGGGAGTGGGGACCCAGCAGGCACAACTCCTAGTGTACACACACACACACACACACACAGATGTGAAAGCTGCTGCTCAGTATATCATCTCCTCTGGCCCTTGTATATGTTCTGTGAAGCCCAACTTAAGGTATCGCATCCATCTTTATCCTTAACCCTAATTTAGATTTGTTCCTTGGGCAGAGGGAATAATACAAAAGTGTGTATTCTCACAAGCTGAGGAACTGGCTGCAGAGTGAATAAATTTTTTATGGCTGCCTTATATCAGGTGACCATTCACAGAAGGGCATCGGTGATGCTATTTCTGAAACACGGTATCTACCTGTCTTCTGGGTCATGTGGTTGAGGCAGGGGGCAGGGAGGGTGCAGGGATCAGTGACAGGAGTTAAATTCTGAAGTTCTGGTATTCAGGGTGATGATGTCACTTCTGGTGTCCCCAAGCCAGGTCTTCCCAGGTCTGATCCTGAACAAGAACTTCCAGGCTCTGATTTGCACACCCCAAATTATGTGTGGACACAGCCCTTTCTTTAGGCCCAAATCACTGAATATTCTAGTCTCTGGCTGGCAATGTACAAAGATTTGTTCAGCCCTCTAAACCATCTATTCCTGTGGATCATATCCTGCAGGGCCTCCCACGGAGCCCCAAACCTGAGAGGCCTGAATGAGTTAGTGAGTGAATGTGTGTGTGTGTGTGTGTGTGTGCGTGTGTGTACAGGAGGAGTCTAAGGGTTTGGTGTGGAAAGGAGGAAAGAGAAGGGGAAAAATAACTGAGTGCATCATACTCCCCCTGGAAAATGACTGATATAAAAAGGATGACTCAGGGACTAAGTGTTCATTCCTTCATGAAAGGGGCTGGGGTGGAAGGGCAGGAGGGCATGTGAATTCATATACAGAACACATAAGAAAAGGCCACACAGGTGCTGTGATTGTCCAAGGGAACTGGATAGGGGGGAGTCCACCATGGCCTCTGAAGGGCCAACTGCACTCCTCCTTGCTCTCTGCTCAGAGGGCCTTCTGAACAACTTTTTCCCCCCTACATACAAAGAGCAAGGGCTTCTTGGAGTGATTTTAACTAGTGCACCCAAGATCTGTCACGGGAGAGGAGCACGTATAAGGTGTCCCACCGGATCACGTATAATAACCAAGGCCAGAGCAAAGGGGCCAGGAACGCTTTCCTGACCCACAAGGTAAGCCCACAGGCCACATCTTCCTTGAGAACTGCTCCACATGGTTGCCTCTCAAATCCCTGTTTTTCAGAATTGCCTAGCATCTTGGTGCAGATGTGAGGTGTCCACCAAAGCTCATGGGTGTGACCATGCAAGATATTTCCGAGGTGAACTGACCAGGTTATGACAGCCTTAACCTAATCAGTGTCTTAATCTGCTGGAATGGATCAACTGGGTGGTAACTGTAGGTATGTAGGGTGTGCTGGAGGAGGTGGGTCAGTGGGCGGGTCTTTGAAATTGACATTTTATCTCTGTCTGCAGTCTCATCTCTTCTCTCTCTTTGCTTCTTGACAACCATATCCTGACCTGCTTTCTTCCACCACACTCCTCCACCATGATGTTCTGCCTCACCTTGGATCCACAGCCACGAAGGTGGCCATCCATGGACGGAGACCTCGAAGCCCTGAGCCTCAGATTAACCTTTCCTCCTCTAAAATTGTTCTTGTCAGGCCTTTTGGTCACTGCAATGAAACAGTGGACTTCCCCCCTCTTGGTTTCCCACCCTTCCCTCCCTTGGCCCATCCTGACCTGGGCAGGCTGCGGTGGCCATCTCAGACCCTGGGCTCCAGTGTCTCTGGCTCTGTGTGGGCTCAGAGTGCCCTGTCTGTGTTAGTCAGCTTTGCATCTCTGCAAGCTTTGCATCTCTTTTGCACCTTATAAGTGCTCCTCTCCCGTGACAGATCTTGGGTGCACTAGTTAAAATCACTCCAAGAAGCCCTTGCTCTTTGTATCTAACAAGATCAACTCAGAGCATGAAAAGTTGATTTTGGCTCAAGGTTTCCATCTCTGCCAGTTCCATTTCTTTGGGTCTGAGATTAGGCAGAGCGTCATGGCCAGAGGCCCCAGTGGGGAGAGCTCTCAGATCATGGTGGGGTCAGGAACGGAGAGGGAGAGAGGAAGGGGATCTAAACCATAACACCTTCCCCCATCCATACTCAGGCCAGCTGAGGGGCCTCCTAATAGATTTTAGTTCTATCCCAGAAAGATTACTCTGTGGCCAACTTCCGTTCTCAGAGTTAACAAGGACCCAAAAAATATACAAATTGTGACTAATAATGAGTTGTGAACTTACAGAAAGGACTGATATCTATTTCTAGAGAGAGCAATATTACTCAGTTTCTGTGAATGGGGAGGCAGTCAAAATACCATGTGATACAAACCTTGTAGAAAATAAAGGGGATTTTAGAGATGTATCAGGCAGCTCATGGAAAATCATGTTATTTTTCTAAATTTGTTTGCTAATAGTATTTACCAGCTTTTTTAAAAAGGCAGTAATTGATTATGGTTACTTTGCTCTTAATTTTGTATTTTTTTAAAGAGGGTCTCCAAATTTTGCAGGCTCTGGACTCCACCAATCCTGGATTCTTCCCTGGGGGGAGGGATACATAATTTAAAGGAAATAAACTTTTTGTTTCCTTTTTCTAACAAATTCACTTTGTAGCCACCTGAGCTGTGACTAACTTCTCAAAATAGCAAGCTGGAGGAGATCAGAGAGAGCCAAGAATCGTGTTTCATTCCTTCCCCACATAGTCTCACAGGGACCTGTCCCCATGTGGAACAACATGTGCTACAGCATTTCAGATCACAAGGAGCAAACATGAGCTAGGGAAGCAGAACAGATCCACAAAAATTCACTAATTCAGGTGGTGGACAGACACTGAGTACCCCGCACAGGTCAGTCACAGGCCTGCACAGCACAAGGTCATAGGTGGCTTACGGGGAGTCACAGGCAGAGACAAAGTGACAGGGGCATGCTTGGAGTTCACAGTGTGCAATATCAGGGAAATGAGGCCATTCGGCATCCAAGAGCCTCTTTCCCTGTCCCTGAAGACCACTCCACCCTTAACCTCCAGAGACAAGATATAGTAAGGAGCATTGATCAAAGTAGCCCTTGGTAGCTAGTAGATAGGCAAGAGGGGGGAAGGACTGAGGCAGTGAGGGACGGGCTCTGTATCTTTCTGTGCCCACCTGAGACAAGGTGATCAGTGTCACCTCTAAAGAGGGCTTCAAGGACACAAGTTTCCCCCAAACAGGGGTCTTGCTATGTTGAACCATAAAGTAACCCCAAACTTCTAGAATGAACTCTCACAGCTTCACCTGCGACTACTCGGGTGATTCTCTAAATGGGACTTCTAGCAGGTCACTCAACAGTACCCCATAGGGAGTCGTTGGGAGCTAGCTCCCTATGTTCATTCGTGAGTCAAATTCAGTCTGTTTGGTAGGCTTCTACACATGCCCAGCATCTTCACACTGTAAGGTCCCTGCTTAGTATCTCAACAGCCATCTTCAGTGACAGCCACCATTTTAAGAAAAATTTTGCTTTCCTGCCCGAGGGTGTTTCTGAGAAAGACTCACCACTCCCTTACACCAATCCCACCCTTAACAGCTGGCATTAGGGCCCACCCTGCTCTGATCCCTGAGTCTGCCCCATAAAAGTCCCAAGCCCCCAGCCAGTTTTGCCTCTCTCTGTCTATAGAGAGATGGCCTTTGTCACCTCTGACAAATAAACTGTGCTGTGTATCTTGGCCTGGTCTCTATCTTTCATCTCTCACTTACCCATCCCTCGTTCCTCACTTTCCTTCAGGAATCACAAAACTTAGATCCTGTTTCTAGATTAGGGAGCCCTGAGGTTCATCAGAGGGAGGTCTGAGGGAAGGAGGGTTGGTCTGGGGAGACTTAGCTGGGGTCACCCTGGGCTAGGAATGGACCTGTGTGGGAGACCTGTGTGGGAACCTTACCCGGAACAGGCAAGTCAGGGAAATGGGTGGACAGGCATCAGAAACATCAGGACAAAAGAATTTACTTAGCAGTTTTTGTTCTCTGTGTATTTGTTCTTTGAGGTTTGGCTCATTTCCTCTTTTTTGGGGGGGAGGGGAGGAGGGGGGTCTTGGGGATTGAACCCAGAGGCACTTAACCACTAAGCCCTTTGTGTGTTTTATTTTGAGACAGGGTCTTCCTAAATTGCCGAGGCTGGTTTTAAACTTGCGATCCTCCTGCCTCAGTCTCTTGAGCTGCTGGGATTACAGTTGGGCACCACAGTGTCCAGGTCATTTCCTTAGTTTGGGTTCAGAGCCTTCTCCAGACTTCCATTAAACACTGGCGAGACCACACTGTGGCTGTAGTCACCTGGCATCCAGGGGGGATTAATTCCTGGACCCCATAAGGATCAGATCCATAAGCTGCTCAAGTTATGTTAAAGGGAACAGAACTTACACACATCCTACTGTAAACTTTAATCATCTCTACTTATAATACCCAACGTAAAAGCTATGTAAAAATTGTTAGTCTATATTATTTAGGAAAGAATGACAAGAAAGAAAAAAAGTCTTTGTATGCTCAGTACAGGTACCAATTTAAAAATATTTCGGATAAAATTATCAGCACTTATTTTCATAACCTCACTTGGCTGTTTTCACTGCTAGGACCTCTGGTAACTCTACTTCTGCTCCTCTTGCTCAGTCCAGGTCTTTTTAATCCAATAAAGCTTGTATCTTCCAGATTACAACAATTCCATGTTAAGAGATGGCAACACAAGATTATCAACCCCTCCCTGCAACTGAGACCAGTGTCTATCTCCTTTAGAACAGTCAGGACGGGACTTTTGATCCCTGGCTAGGCAGGGTCATCACCCCTTGCTAGCCTGAAGCGGCCATAGAAGATGGATCTTCACCCCTCACTAACGGAAAGATTAAGGGATCAGAGTCTCAGGGGAGGAAATAGAGAGGGATTTAGAATAAGGAGACAGAACTATGGAATCTTAAGGGAAACACCCTCAAGCCATTGAAATGCAGAGTTAAGTCACTGAGATGCAGAAAACACACTTGCAAACTTTGGCCCATGTTCTTGGTTTGTGATCTTGAAAACTGAGGGAAATACACAAGCGCACAGGAAAACTGGCATGATATTGTACGGCAACACCCTGGATCCACCTCCCATCCAGCCCCTGATGTAGCCCTTCTATAAATATTGACCCCCCCCAATCCAAGGCAGGGCTTCTTACTTTTGAGACAGCCTACCTTCTCCCTTGAATGTGCATCTACCTTCCTAATAAACCTCTATCTGTGCCTTAAAACAAAAAATTCAGATCCATGAATGTGGAACCCACATAAATGGGAAGCTGGCTGTATTTAGTTATCCATCTGTGCTGCAAAGCAGCACCTCATGGGTGATGTCTGGTCATCAGCAGCTGCTGGATCACCTTTGCTTCATTGAAGGATGGATTGCGGGCTGGGGATGTGGCTCAAGCGGTTGTGCGCTCGCCTGAAGGATGGATTGCTACTTGGAGGGAGTCACTGGATCTCCATATTCACAGGTTCCACATCCAATACTCGTTCAACCAACTGGGAAACTGAATTATTTAAAAAAAAAAATCAGTCTGACTGAGCATGCACAGACTTTGTACTTGTCATTATTTCCTAAATAACATAGATTAACAACTCTTTCCACAAGATTCACATTACATTAGGTATTACAAGCTATGTAAAGAGGATTTAGACTATCTGGGAAGTTATGTGCAGATAGTTTACCATTTTATACAAGAGACTCATGCACTGGTGGATTTTGGTATCTTAAAGAGATCCTGGAACAAATTGCCCCACGGATGTGGAGTGATGACCGTAGAGGGCACTTCTAACTGTTCAGTGTCTCTCACTAAGAAGCTGGCTCCACAAAGGCAGATACTTGCAGGGCTGAGTTCTCCCACGGCAGAACCTCTCAGGGCACCCAGTATTTGGTGCTTTACAGAACTACAGACTCCAGTAATGTTGGTTCATGGGTAGATGAGCAGATATAATAACAGGAGAGGAGATACCAGCCACATTCTTTGGGAAAATCTAAATAAAGGCTTGGGAAGGACTAGGAGAAAGAAACCAACAGCTTGGAGACACCCGCCTTTTCTAAGTGAGGATGCCCAGCCATGACTGGAATCCAGTTGTGACTTCAAACACCCTGTGCCATGGCTATTTGTTGGAAGGAAAGAACATCTTAGGACAGGTCAGATCTGAATCACTCAAAACCAGGCTTGGGATCTCCTGCAATCGTGGTGCACCCCCGCAGGGGCAGGTAGGACAGACGCCTGTCATAGACTGAAGACAGGAGTACTCATGGCACATGTGCAGCCTCAAGATCTGCTGCTGGCTCATAAGAGTCACTGGAGTCTGTTAGCTCTACTTCCCACGAAATAAACACCAGCGGACACTTGTCAAGATGAAGGAATCTGGACCAGCCTGGGGGCAACCTGAACTTGGGAGAATCATCACATTTGTTGACATAGACCCTGCTCCATGCCAGACACAAGGAGGATCTGGGCCAAAATCAGGATGCTAAAAACTTCACAGTCTACAAAAGTACACGAGCCCATATTCAGACACTCAAGCACTGTACACCACTGTCTTGCAGAAATGTCTTGGTCTCCACCAAGTACCCCATTTAGGTATTGCAGGAGGACTCACTGTCATAAAATAAAACCTTCATTAGTAAAGGTTTCTAGGATGCCTCTTTATATTTTATCTGTAACAAATAACCATGAAGGTTCCTAGTGAAGAGAATTTCCTGGTTCTAATGTTGGAGAATAAACACTAAAAGTTAGTGGAGAGAGAAAAACGCAGACTGGTATGGACCCAGAGTCCATGCCCTGCTGTGAGCTTGGCATGTGTTTCCTTGAATCTGCAAGGCAACAGTAGGCAACATCGCCACTGACCCCAGACCCAGACAAGCTGAGCCTCAGGAAGGTCATCCCGTAGTCCGAGGTCCTACCATTGGCATTGGAACCTTGGTTGTGAAGTGGGGACTCTCCAGCTCCACCATGGGCTCCTGCCTCTGGATAGTAACCTCTCTGACACAAGGCCTGAACTGAAGGGTGCTGATGGTGGGCAACCCAGCATGTTTGGCAGCGCCAGGAAGGAGTGGGGGCTGGGGTGTGGGCAACAAGCAAGGTAGCATCCAAGAGATTGGAGATCACCGTGTAAGGCAGAGCAGGAACCCAGTCCATAGCTGGCTGTGCTGGCACACACCTGGAATCCTAATCACTCGGGAGGCTGAGGCAGGAGGGTAGGAGGATGGCAAGTTCAGAGCCAGCCTCAGCAATTTAGCAAGGCCCTAAACAACTCAGCAAGATTCTGTCTCAAAATAAAATGTGAAAAAGGGCTGGGAACATGGCTCAATGGTTAAGAGCCTCTGGTTCAATCCCTGGTACCCCTCTCCCACCAAAAAAAAAAAAGAACCCAGTTATAGAGTTGACTGGGGGTGTTGGGAGCAGGCGACCGCACCCTGAAAATGGCGCTGGCTTCCTGCTTCTGATGACTCAGCGGTTACAGAGTTAGTAGTAAATAACTCATTGTTAGGCTGTGGGCTGGGCTCTGGCCTGCTTCCACTGCACTGCACCTATTAGACTCTTCCACGTAGTGCTGGTTCATTGGCAGGGCTGGGTACTTAAGCTAGGGCAGACCGACCGCGCGCTATTTCTTCTCTTGTTCCTGTCTTTTCATTATGATTCAAAGGTCCTGAGTAAACTGCTGAAGGAAGAATCCTGTGTCGTTTTTTCCCTTGCCAGCGAGGGGTCGCGACATGGGGGGACTATGAAAATGTGGATGTTGGAGAAGGAACACTAAAAGTTAGTGGAGAGAGAAAAGCCCTCTCCACGGGGCCCTGCACCTCATGAGCTCTAATATTGGCTGATGCAGATGCACAGTGGTTCTGAGACACTCCTATGTTAACTGTGAGCCCCAGGACCACGAGGGTGCATGGGATGTCAGTCTGTGCAGCAGACAGACAAGGATGCACATTGGGTCCCCTGTCTTCTGCATGAAGTTCATACATGGCCTTGAAGAAAGAAGGTGAGAACAGGACTCGGGCCCATGTAGGGTGTGAACACTTTTTTCAGCAACAGGTAACTTTGAGAAATAAAATCTGCTCCATGGTTATTTCCCAAAGAGTCTAAGAACAGGTCCTCTTAGCAAAGAGCCAGAAGGCCTTGTCTCTGGGTCTTGTCCCTCGGGCACTCAATACATGAAGAATGCAGTCCTGTGCCATGTGTGTTGGAAATTATTGCTGAGGAAATGGAAAAAGTCCAAACTGAGAAAATGAGCTTCTAGGTGTCTACACGGAGGGCAAACACCTTTTCTTCTGCACACCATCAGTGCTAGCAGCTGGGGCTGCATCACCCTGAAAGTCACAATCTGACATCATGCATCTCAACCTGGGGTACTTTTTTATTTTTTAAGTTTGTGTTTAAAATCATTTTAAAAAATCAGAACTATGAGAAAAATTCTTTAAATAGGTGGATACTCAGAGAATACACTTCTGTTTCTAGCAAAAGTTGACAGAGTCTGCCCGGTATTCATCAATGTGCCTGACCACTAGATTACCTCACTGTTTCTGGTTCAGTTTCTGAGGCAAGAATGGGGTCCTCTGTGGTCCCCAGGAAGCATCTCTGTTGGGAACACTGAGTTGTGACAAATGCACATGAGCCTTCTCTCTGCTAGCAACCATCTGCCCTTTCATCTTGCCAGAGCACCTTGGGAGACAGGTGCTTTCACCCCAAAACAGCTCTCAACCTTTCTGGACCATGACTCCACCCAGCTGGCCCGCTCCTCCAAGGCCCTTCTCAAATTCAGGTTTACACTGACCCAATAAAGACCACGAGTAACAGAACCCAGGATTCATACCTTCTGATGTTTGAGATTATAAAATGAAGTCCGCAAACCCATTCTGATTAAATAGCTATAATCACTGTTTATATAGACTACTCCCAGGAATCTTTTGAAACCAAAAAAGAAAAAGTCTACCCTGTTAGCACTTAGTTCTAAGAAAAAAATAGAAGTACAGTCTGAGGTTGGGGGTGGGAGGATCTGAAGGAACAAATTTGTGTTTGCCTTTCTGTTCCATGATCACAGACATTGTCTGTGCTCCCCATATTTGCCATGAAAAGTGGAATTCAGGTTGATCCTCTCTGAGCTGAAAATCTGAAATGTTCCAAAATCTGAAACTTGGGAGCTTGAACATATTACCAGAAATGCAAAATTTCACACCTGGTCTTATGTAGTGGGTCAAAATGGGTGCACCGAAAATACCATCTGAGATTCTCTTATACAACCTTACACAATGTGTATTTCCCAAGATATTTCCAAAATTAGAAAAAAAAAATATCAAAAATCCAAGGCACTTCTGGCCCCAAGCATTTTGGATAAGGATTATTCAACTGTCTGTGGCTGAATGCCATTTTCTTTAAACATGGAGTCCCTCTATACCCAAGAAGGGTGTGCACTTCAGGGACACACTAGGCAAAACACACTGGGTCACCGTAAATAGTTTAATATGAAGTGTCCTTAGGACAGGTCAGCACATGCGTCATCAGATGAAAATATGTGACCCCTTCCTGGGGTCACATGGAGTCTACTCACAGGGAAGCTGAGTTCCCCTTAACTATCCAAGCAAGCCCAGAGGTAGAAGGAGAGGGGAAAACACATAATACTTACAAAAATTTTCCATTTGTCTTTGATCCTATCAGGACAATCTGCTCAGATTCATCCCGAGAGATGTTCCCGTGGAACCAGGGCATCTTTTCATGGGCCGTGGTGGCGATCAGCTTCTCCAGCTGGGGCTTCTGACTGATGATGGCTTGTTCCAGAGCCTGGCCCTGTGTGACCAGGGAGAGAGAATGAGCCACACCAGGTAGAAATGGAAAAAAAAACACACAAACCATGTCTGATGTTTGGTGAGCTCTAATGTGGCCAAGGAGGATCAGATTCCATCCATCCAATCATTTGTTCATTCAGAAAAAAACAAACTGTAGGATCTTGAAGGTGACTTAAATACCTTCAAGTGTATAAATAAGAAAGATGTTTTGGAAGAAAGAGTTTGGCCTTTTCAAAACCAGACAAAATGTTGAATACCACCTGGTATAAACACCGAGGCCCAGAAAACCAAATCATCCACTAGGTAGACAGTTCTATGATAGAACCTGGTTATTCCAAGAAGGTCTTAGGTCAAGAAGCCCTAAGAGGTGAACAAGGAAGGCACCTGAGGTGTCCGGTCCCCTTTACCTAGTTACACTGGGCACCTCACTGACCCTGTACCTGTAGGAAGCGTCATCACAGAAAGCACAGGGGAAAACTCTTGCCCCTGTGAGCAAAGCGAGATGGAAACCAAAGGTGGAAAACTGGAACGAGTGCTTAGTCAATCAAATACTTTGTCTTTCTTAGTGGGAAAGAAACCAATCTTTTCAAGAGTTACTAACGAAGAAGCCAGTGTTTGAATTTGCATTAATCAAGAAAAACCCAAGAAGTAAAAATAAAAATAAAACCACCCCAAATGTGTAGCTGAGAAGAGCAAGGAGGGTAGGTAAGAATGTGGACACCTTTGCCAACTTTCCAGAGGCAAACTTTTGTGCACGTGTCCAAATTAAACACAAGCATCCTCTGCCGTGGCAAACCTGGCCTCTTGGGCTTTATACCAGAGATATTGCAATCCAGCTTAGTATTGGCATAGAGTGATATCATTAGCAGCAGTATTTATAATTGATAAAAGGGTTCATCAGTGGATACTAGTTAAATAAATTATCATGCCCAGTGGGCAATGCCAGGTGGCCAAAGAAAGGGTGGTGCACCTATGTGTGTGTGAGACAGAACATTCAGAGAGAGATATTAAGAATCTGTAAATTCAAGGGCCAATCATTATGCATGGCATGACCCTGTTAGGTAAATATCAATGTCTCTTTGAAAAGTCCCTCCATGAACTTGGTGGCATCATCTCCTGTAGTGCAGAAAGCCACATCCCGGGCATGAAGTTTCCCTGCCTCAGCATATAAAGGAGGAATGGTAGTCTTCCTAGAGTCAGTCGCTTTTTGGCTAAAATTAATGGTTAAGGAGTTGGGTGCTCATTTGGGCACACTAGGTTTGCATGTCATGGGGACATCTGTGTGGGATCCCAGGTTCCCATGAACACAGGGTGCAGGTCCAACTGAGACCCACCTGCAGGTTCCATGTCTGCTTTACATATTCCCTGATGAGGTTTTCCTTCAGGTCCTCGAAGGGCCCTGTCTTGGGCTGCACTCCGAGGGGTCGGTTGAAGGGTTTTCTGAGAAGGCAGATGAGGCCATCGGATTCCTGGGAGTGGTACTGGCAGAGGTCAGCAGGGCTGCTGTGGGTCCTACCACCCGAGATGGCATAGGTGCCATTGATCTCCCTCTTGATGGTGTAGTGGTGTGCCTTCCTGCAGTGAGCCACCGACAGGGCAAAGCCACCCAGGTAATTGCGACTCTGATGCAGCAGGTAGAGCCCATCTGCCATGCCCCCCTGGACCAGGTAATCTTCGGCCTCCTCCCGAGTGATGTTGCCAAAAAAGAAGGGCAGGTGGTTGGTGCTTTCTGTTGGGCTGTTGGACATGCCTGTGCCATCTCCTCAGGAAGTGACAGGGCCCAGGCAGGGAGACACCTGGGGACAAGACAAAGATGAGAAGACTTCAGTAAGCAACTCAAGCTGTGAGAAATGTGGGCTGAATCCCTCTGAACTCTTGCCAGCTGGAGACAGATCCTCCCAGCTCAGAATGGAAGTGCTTCCCTCTTTGGACTTCCCATCATGTGTTAAGGTCCGTAAATAAGTCAAAAATAACACCTGGTATTTTGCCAGAGAAATGTTAGAGTTCGTAAACAAGTCTGGATGGTGCCTGGCAAAATGTCAGAGGGAGTGGTTTGAGAAGTAACAAAAGCGAGCCATTAAGTGTGGAGATTCCTTATTGGTTGATTGATGTATCTAGTTTATGCTAATTAAGATAAGCTGTGCAAAATGTATAAATAGCTCTGTTGCCCTACAATAAATGGCTCCCATTCCTGCTGTATCAACGTACACAAGTTATTCATCACCCCCCCGTTATTTTGCCGCAGCCGGACTGCGGCAATCATGCACTGTCATTTCTGCTCACAGGACTTACAGTTTCCCAACCCGCCCTCTGCATAATTAACCCCAAATCACAGCCTTTGGCCAAAGTCACCAAATTCACTTTTTTTTTTCTTTTTGGTGGGGGACAAAAAATTTTAAGAAGAAACCTACTAAAAAAGAGAAGTACACAGAATTGTTATTGCAAAACAAGCTCAGGCACTCCCCGTGTGGGTGGACGGCAGCACCCAGGAGCAGAGACCAATACAAGCTTAAAGCCAGGGTTGCTTTGGAGATGGCGACGATTTTTTATTTTTGCAGGGCGCATTGCCAGTGAAGATGCTGTTGAACTCCTTTCCTCTCTTTTTTTTTTTAATTTCCTTTTTTTTTTTTTTTTTTAGTTCTCGGTGGACACAACATCTTTGTCTGTATGTGGTGCTGAGGATCAAACCCAGGCCGCACGCATGCCAGGCAAGTGAGCTACCGCTTGAGCCACACCCCAGCCCTCCTTTCCTCTCTATCTGAACTACAGAGATGACTCCAGATAGCCACTGGGGGAGTTGAAATCCAGAGAGAGCCGTGGGGGCCTCATCTGTGACCATGGAACACTGTCCCCTTCTGTCACCACAGGCCTCCCCACCTGTGGTCTGGGGTGGAGACCAGACAGCAGCTGCCTGAGGCACCCAAGCCACATCCTCCTGCAGTTTGCTTGAGCGTGGGAACAGTATGCCCCGACCCCACTCCACTCCACTCCATCACCTCCCTTTGTCACATGGCTTCCCAGGTGACCAGGGCTCCTCCAATGCATGGGTGATAGATAGTACAGGCTCACAGCTACAAGGACATCTGAGCAGGAAGGTACTGCCCCCTGGTGCCAGCACACACTGCAGAGGGGAAATGGAGCTGCAGACAAAGGTGATTGATTGATTGATTGATTGATACCAGGGATTGAATCCAAGGGTGCTCAACCACTGAGCCGCATCCCCAACACTTCACTGGATTTTAGAGACCGGGTCTCTGAGTTGCTTAGGGACTTGCTAAATTTCTGAGGTTGGCTTTGAATCTGCAACCCTCCTGGCTCAGCCTCCTGAGCCACTATGATTCCAGGCATTCGCTACTGTACCTGGTGCAGATGCAGTTTTAACATGGAGCTTTGTAAATGAGATGTCCAGGAGGTATCCACAGAGGCGTGTATTTTAAACTAAGGGACTAGTCATGGAAGATTATCCAGATGGCCTCACTGTTCATCTGGGGAGAAAGCACTGGCCCCTTCATGTTCTCCAGACTCCCCGAACACCTCAGGCATACACAACATACTACACACACATCACACGCACATATATGACATACACACTGCATCACATACACAGGTATCCAACAAATACACCAAACCCACAAACAACCCACAAACACAACACGCATGTCATGCACATCACCCATACACCACCTCCACATCATACACACTCCATAAACATGCCACATATCACATATTCACCACACAACATACACACATCACAGACTTCACACACATAACAGACAACACACCACACCTACAACACAATATACCACACACATATACACATCAACCATCAAATTCACACACATAACAGACAACACACCACACCTACAAAACAATATACCACACACGTATACACATCAACCATCATTCACACAACATACATATCACAATCACACATCATGTATACATGTGTCTTACATACACACATCATACAACATATATACAACACAAACACCATACACACCACTCATCACCAAACATGCTCCACGCAGCACAATTACACACATACCACACACATCACATCCCACATATCACATACATACACATCACATACACATATACCACACATACTACACACATAACACACTATATACACACCATACACACATCATACAAACCCTACATCACATGTACATGCCTGCACCACATGCCACATCATATCCACTGACTACATCACATATACACACACACCCCACATGATACACAGCACGGCCGCCACATGATTATATGAAACAACCCCTTCGGATGTGAATTGTCCTCGAATTGGCTGCACAGCACAGGAACACCCACCTGATGCAGGTCACTGAATTTTCTCTGGACAGTATCCTCACACTGAGTGGCCCTGCAAAGATGGGGGTGTGGTCCAGAGTGATAAGATGCACATTTTTTTGCTTGCTTTTCATAGTATTTGACTGTTAATGTCTGATTTTTCTTTGTCCGACAAATTTCTAAGAATTTAAAGCACAGTCTAACTTGTTCTTAGGTTGAGGATGCTGTTAAGGAAGGGACGTCTCTGGTGAAACCGAGTGTCTTTTGGGAGGTACATCTATTCTGACTCTTCCCCTCCCTGGTTCTCTCGCCATGGTGTCTGCCGCAGGCTCGGCCCTGCCCCTAAGTCCTCTCTTGTCACACTCCACACTTTTTTGGCCAGGGGTGCTGGGCCTGTAGGGCCTGGACTATCCCTCCTACCTCCTTTCACCCTGCAGGCTGTCCTACTGTGCTGCTGTTCCCGCCTTCTTGGGGAGGCCACAGCGTTCTTCTGCTGCCTGCCCACATGTGGATCCCCTGGCAGTGCCCAGCAAGGGACACAGGGGACCTTCTGCAGTCTTGTGTTCTCCCAGGAGTGACTCCCAAGGGCTGTGTGCATGGTCCTCACCCTGCACCATGACAGGCTTCACCTGCAGCTGCTGACCTTCACCTCTGACCCCACGCACCCTGACCGTACACTTCCTCCCATGGCCTCCCTCCTGTGCGCACAGACTGTGCGCCCTCCAGGCTGCCTGTGCCCCTGCCATGAGGCTTACTCCGGGCATCCCATCCTCGGCTCTCTGGACCTCACCAGGGCTGCCACGGACACCCCCCCTTTCCTGGGCCCACTTCACGCCCCCTGGGGCCTCCCCCACACCCCTGACCACTCTCACCCATCCTCACAGAAGTACCTCTTATGCCCCTTGCTGTGTAACTGTCCCTGACTGCTCATACCCCCTCCAGGTCCCCATGTTCCTCCTCAGGTAGCTTTAATCCACTAAGAGCTCCAACTAAATAACTTTTTAAAGGAACAATATTTTAAATGAAATGCTAACAACCATCTTTTGATCGATATAAATCAGAACCTCATTTTCTTTGAAAGTTCACTGGTTTCTTAGTAATAGCTACAGCTCTGCTGGTGATGTGGCCTGAATCTCAGGTTCAAGTGCATCGACAGAAGACAGAGCAGGTTGTCACAAGGTCTTGGGGTCCTCTAGAGGCCCTCTGAGGTACAAGTCCTTTATAGCTCATTTTGGTTTTGTTTATTTCATTTCTAATAATATACGGGGCATGGTGTGATGTTTTGATACATGTATAAAATGTGCACTGATCAGATCCAGGTAATCGGCGTATCCACGTCAGTTATCATATGTTTGTGGTGAAAACTTTCAAAACCCCCTTATTTTAAAATCTACAACATGCTGTTGACAGTCACTGTGTTTATAAGCTTTTTGTTGCTGTGACAACAATACCTGAGAAAATAAACCTGGAGGAGGAAAGGTTTATTTCGGCTTCTTGTTTGGAGGTGTCAGTCCCTGGTCACCTGACCCTGTCACTATGGGCCTACAAAGAGGCGGCACACTGTGGTGGATGTGCGTGGTGGAGAAAAGGTTGCCGCTCCATGGTGGCCAGCAAGGAGAGAGACCCCCACTTCCTCCAACTAAGTTCCGCTTCCTGAAGTTTCCATCTCCTCCCAACAGTGGCACCAGATGAGATGGAAGTCTTCAACACATGAGCCTTTGAGGGACATTCCAGATGGAAACGACAGCAGTCCTCCTTCTGTGCAGTAGAACCTTCTGTCTAACTGTAATCCTGTCCCTGGGGACCCCTGCCCCTGCCCCACCCTCCCAGACTCTGGGAACCTCCACCCCGATGCTGCATTTCCACCTCCTTCCTGAGCAGAAGGCCACCTCTGGTTTCCCTGGGGAGAAAAACAGCTCCCTGTGCTCAATACTAGCCCTATCCTGGCCTAGAGGCCCTCTTCCTTCTGACCTTCTTGTACTGGAGGTGACCAGGTGCTGATCTGAAGGAAGAGTGACCTTGTCCTGTGTGGTGGGTGCTTGGCCAGGAGAGCTGTTCACTATAGGAACTGCTGACGGCATCCTTGGACTATTAAACTTAAGGCACAAACAGAATCGGCGATAGAGCAGCAATGGCGGCACTCCTGCCTTCTCAGGGCTGCCCCCCCACTCTGTCCTGGTCTCCACCCTCCGCTTTCCCGAGCTTCAAGATGGTCACTCCATTCCAGCCACCAGCCACCCCAACCTCACAGCCAGACTGCTGTTCTCAGCTCTGTTTTCCATGCTCACTCTCAGCCACTATGGCAGATTCAAGGAGCTCCACCTTCTCACCAAGCCTGGGTCCTGAGACAGGGGGAGCCAGCCACACACATGCCATGAGCCTTCTTCCTGCGTGCCCACGAACTCTACCATGGTCCCAGTCACTGCTGCTTACACACTCTGCTCACCACCTCCCCGACCCCTTCTCCTCTGTTTGCAGTGAAAGTCCAGAGTTCAAGTTCACTTCCCCTGGGGATCATTTTCTCAGTGCTACTTAGAGTGCACTCTGTATTTTTTGTTAATTCAACATTGCCCGTTATTTTTCTCCATGTGTATGACCAGTTTTTTTTTTTTTTTTTTTTAACAGCAGAAAATTGAGAAACAAAAAAGACCTTTCGTTACAACTGGACAGGGGGGTAACATCACATGATCCCCAGCAAGGCCCTCCAATACCTGTGCCCCTCAGCCTACCAGACCATACACCTCAGCACACACCTGTGCAGGTAGCTCTTCAGCAGAAATGGTTTTCAGGTGCCAGGTGAGCCCCTTAAAAACAGAATTCCTTGCTCTATTGGGGCCTTTTCATGATGCAGGTTAAATGTGCCCTTAGGAATAGAAAAATGATTTTTAACGTGGAATAACTGTCCATGCTTCCCTGGGTCGAATCTCTCCCTCCTCTACTTAATTTTTCCCTATAGCAAATCTCCGTAAGGTGACAGCCCTTTAACACATCCTCATTGATTGTCACATTTGAGTCTATCTTCTTCCCCCCCTACAGAGGGCCAGCTCTAGAAGGTTAGAATAGGGAAGCCTCTGTCCACTGCCAGGTCTCCATGGTCCTAACAGCTCCTAGTACATGGTGGGTGGTCAGGAAATACTGGTGGATTAATGGATACCCATCTCTCTCCACTGAGCTCCTGACCTGTATGTTGGCTTACCTATCATCGCTTGGATATCTAAGAGGCAATTCAATCTTTCGAGACCCAAGAAGGGGCTTTCAATTCCTCATGCCTATAACCTCACCAAATATATCACTCCCTCAGTCTCCTCACTTAGGAAATGATACCAACTACAACTGGTTGGTCAGGGTGAGACCTAGAGACTGGCAGGCGTCTTCCCTTTCCTCCATTCTGCACATCTCAGGTCAGAAAAGAACCTGCTCCTACCAGAAGCATCGGGCAATGCTGGGGCAGGCTCCCCTCCCAAAGAGGCAGCAGCTCACGTGGGCACTGAGGTCCACCCATCAGCCAAGAAGCCGAGGATTCTAAGAGGCCAGATGAGCTGGTCTCCTGGGCTCTCTCAGCAGTTTTCCTTGAGAATACATCCCCGGGACTTCTGCCTCCCACCATCTCCCCAGGCTGCCCGAGAAGCAGCAGCCGCCCATCTTTCAGGTGAAGGCATCTGCTCTGGTCCTTGCTTTTGATCCTGTGCTCCTGGTTGTCTGTTCCCTACTCACAGGCAAGGTGACCTCTCTCCTCTCATGCCACATTCCAAACTCTCTTCTCCTACAAGGTTCTCCTTGCCTTGGCCTGAGACCTCCAGGTTCAGCTTGCTCCCCTGTCCAGCCACATAGCCTCGTTGCCTGTCTTCATGGGTCAAGTCTGTCCGTGTCCAGCCATGGACCTGTATCCTGGCTGCCTTTCTCCTTCTCTGACCTGAGGTCTCAGTTCGACATCATGCTCTTAAGGAGGGTGGTCCAGATGGTCCCTGATGGCTCCAGATTCAGGAGTCTGCCTGTGCCCAATCCGGCTGCTCCCCACTCATATTTAACTTAACCACAGAACCTACTCCTTCATAACATCCCTGTAAGCCTTCTCTTATCCTAAAATGTACGCATCAAAGATCTGAAAACTTTAACTGACTTTCTCATGCTTCAGGGTCTGCAAGCTCTCCACAAAATAACTCTTCAATAGAAACATGTTGCTCCTTCCTCTTTAGAATTCTACAATGAATGCATGTTGCTTTTCTAATAACAGTCTAAATGTCCAGTCACTGCACATCCAGAGACCCTTGGTGATAAATAGGTCCAAACTTATAGATGTATCTGTCCTGCAGCCACTTGGTTGGGACTTGGTTCTTGTGTGAGTTCATAGCTTCTTAGGGGGAAAGAACTGGCTTTTCCTGATGAGGATCTGCCAGATGCTTCTGGCAGGAAATGCCTCCTCATCTGATTCCCTGACTCTTCTCCAGCCCCAATCTTCTTCCATGTGACCCCAGGACACAAAGCACACACGCAGTTCTTTCCCCGTGTCTGCACACCCACAGTGGCTACTCCAAATCAACACATTCTCCTTCACCTGATATTTCACAAACTCCCATGTCCCGGTCGGCACCCTGACTTTGCCCACATGATATCCTATTGCTAAAACCTTTCTTAAAAGTGCTGCTGAGCTGGGTGCAATGGTGCACACCTGTCATCCCAGCCACTCAAGAGGCTGAGGCAGGAGGATCTCAAGTTTGAGGCCAACCCCAGCAATTTAGCAAGACCCTGTCTGAAAATAAAATAAAAAGGGACTGCGGGGGTCCTGGGGTTGTGGCTCAGTGGTAAAGTGCTGGCCTAGCACGCGTGAGGCACTAGGTTCAATCCCTAGCACCACCTAAAAAAACAAAAAAACTAAATAAACAAAGTTATTGTGTCCATCTATAACTAAAAATATTTTTTAAAAAGAGGGATTGGGAATATAGTTGAGTGGTAAAGTGCTTCTAAGTTCAATCCCAGTACCAAAAAAAAGTGCCAAAAAAGTGCCACTAACTTTGACATTAACTGCCATCATCTCCAGGGTCTGTGCCTGGTGGTCTATCAGCACAGGCGTGGATGGCCCCAGCGGCCCAGAAGTTACACTGGGCTTCTGGAGGTTGAAGTTTCCCTTTCACATGTGGTCACAACACGTCCCCCACCCTTTATTTACATAGTAAGGCAGCTGCATTCACCTCACCACTCCCTCTGTTGGTTCTGTCTATTTTCATTTGGCATCCCTCGTTGCAATTAGCGCAGAGTCACTCAACCCAATTGCTCTTGACACTGGGGCTGGGCCACTCTCGGCTCTGAGTGTGTCAGGGGGCTGTGTGATTTACTGGAGTTTACAAGTTATTTAGGAATATCCCTGGCCTCTACCCACCAGATGCCAATAGAATCCCATTCCCCAGTCATGACAACAAAAATCATCTCCAGACATTGCCCAACCTTCTTTGGGGACAAAGATACCCACACCTGGAAATCACTGCATTAGCTGTTGTGGCCTGACCACAGATCTCAAGTGTGCCTTCTAGGTTTTAGCTCTTTCACCAACAAATTAGATGGAGAAGCGACCCTAATCTACTTTGTTAGCATCATCACTCACGAGCAGAGGCTGGGGAGGGTGGGAAAGACGTGGAGTCCCATGGGAGTGGTGCCTGCTGGCCCAGATGAAGGCAAGGTCATGGGCACAGAGCAGAGGCTGGGACATGGAAAGGCTGGTGTCCCATCCCGGCTCCATGTGACCTGGGCACCTTAGTGTCACAGATCTTCACCTGTGAAAGGGGAAGGCAATATACCAAAGCCACCATAATAAATGGCAGCAATGAGCTGGTGGGCCTGCAAATTGGTACAATCATGGTGATTCCTCAAAAAATTAAGATTGGAACCATCATTTGACCCAGCTATCCCACCCCAATTTTAACTCCTTTGGTGTGTGTGTGTGTATACACACACACACACACACACACACACACACACACACCAAAGGAGTTAAAGTCAGCACACTACAGTGAAGCAGCCACATCAATGTGTATAGCAGCACAACTCACAATAGCTAAGTTATGGAGCCAACCTGGGTGCCCTTTCAACAGATGAATGGGTAAGGAAAATGTGTTATATATACGTTGTGGAATATTACTCAGCCATAAATAAGAATGACTTTATGACATTCACTGGTGAATGGATGGATCTGGAGTGAAATAAGCCAAACCCCCAAAAAAACAAAAGCCAAAGGTTCTCTCTGATATGTGGATGCTAACACACAATAAAGAAAGGGGGAGAATAGAAGTTCAGTGGATTAGACAAAGGGGAATGAAGGGAAGGGAGGGGATAGGAATAGGAGACACAGTGGAATGAACTGGACATAACATTCCTTTGTTCATATATGAATTCAACACAGTGAAGTTCTGCAACATGTACATCCACAAGACTAGGATCCTAATTAGAATAGGATATACCCCATGTTTATATAAATATGTCCAAATAGACTCTACTATCATGTCTAACTTAAAGAACAAATAAATAAATAAATAAATAAATGTCAGCAGTGAATGGAGAACACGGAAGTTGCCCAGGACCATTGGTACCTCATGAGTGGAAGTGTGGAATAGAGAAGGATTAGGTCATGGTGAGATGCAGAAGAGAAAGGAATAGAAAACCCGACACTTAGAAGGAGGGTGTGTGTGTGTGAGTGTGAGTGTGTGTGTGTGTGTGTGCGCACGCGTGTGCGCTTGTCCAAGAGAGACAAGACACACCCACATGACCATGGTGGACAGCTCATAAGAGGCCTGGGATCAACCATAGACAGTGATTCCCTCCCACAAAGACTCCCTTGTGCCAGTCGGGTGCCAATCAGGCTTCATTCCACACATGACACACTGTGAGGGGTTCGATCTAGAAAGGAATCCTATGTGTTTTCCCAGGGTTGGCTCTGTCTGCCCTGGCCCTGAGCAGCCCCACCAGCAGCCCACCCTGAACCTGTGGAAATGAATTCTTGTGAATGGCGAGGAGTCCCTCTATATCTAATAAGCACCTGCATGTCTCCCATGTGTTTTATTTCAAGCCCCCTGTATTGTTTTGCAACCGACTGACACCACTGAATCTTCTCACTGGACATTAGGAGTCCATTTCTTCGGTTCCAGAAATAAGTTGACTGTTTGACCTTTGTACTTAAAAACCTATTTAGATTGAGACATATCACTTGGGCAGCTCTATCTTGTCAGGGAGCAACTTTACAGATGGAGAGCCATAGCCTCACACCTGCTGTCATGAGCATGATATTTCTCATGGACTCTGAGCTGCTGTTTTTAAGGGCACTATAAGTAGATTAGGCACAGATCCAAAAGGCAGGTGCAAAGTCATCCAGAATGCATAAATCCAGTGGAAGGGATCCCATCTCCTGCAGAGGAGTAGCCAGCATGAATGCCAACACAGTGAATAGGAGCACAGCTTCTCAGGCCCACAACCCACTCCCTGGCCCACTTCACGTCATAACTTTTCATTTATTTTCTTGTCTGTGTTCTCCAATGTCACAAGAATTGACATTCCATTAGAGTAAATATGCTTACCATTTTGTTTCCTGCTCCCCAGAATAGAGGCTACCTTCACCATGGGTCTCTACCCTGCAAAGTTTGTTGGAGAGTTCAAGTATCTCTTTGGGAGGCAGCTTACAAGATGGCACCCAGTGAGCCTCACCTGGTGTTCACACCCTCACACATCCATTGGCTGACCTCAGATTGATGTGTGGAATGTCTGAGGCTGATCCATAAAAAGCCTTTGTAGTTTCCCCTCCATCTAGCATGATAAAATAGGGCTATTCAAGTGGATTGCTCACCCTTGGGGAAGAGAGATGCCATGTTGTAAGGATGCTCAAGCTCTCTGGGGAGACCCATGTGGAAAGAAACTGAGGCGTCAGCCAACAGTCAGCATGGGCTTGCCAGCCATGGGAACCACCTTGGAGGAGGGTCCTCCAGCCCCCCTCAAACCTTTAAATGAGATTGCAGCCCAGGTCACCGCAGCCCTATGGAGACCCTGAGTCAGCCCAGCTGTCTCAAACACCTGATCACAAGTATGGTGAGAGAAAATAGAGGTTGGGTAGGCCTTACCCCAAATGATTGGGAATGGAATTGTTTCAGATTTTGGATTTTTTAAAAATTGGAATATTTTTATGTACCTAACTAAGAAGAATTTTGGGGGATGAGACCCAAGTATAAACACAAAAATTCATTTGTGCTTTATATACACCTTATACATATAACCTGAAGGTAGTTTAATAGAATAACTTTAATAATTTTATGCATAATACAGAATTTCACAGTAAGGAATTTTCTATTTGTGGTGTCATATCAGTACTCAAATTTTAAGATTTTGGAGCATTTTGAATTTTGGATTTTTGAATGAGGTGCTCTCAACCTTTAAATGATGGCTATAGTTTTAATCAACTAAGTTCAGGGCAATTTGCTAGGTAGCAACAGACACCTAATACAGTAAGTGCAATGGGGTTGGGGGACAGAAGCAACCATTGCTTGATTGATATATAAAGGAGTTATTGATAAACGAGACCTAAAGCCAGGGGGACTGAGGATAAAAACTCCTGGCAGAGCCAGGATAAGCCTTTATGGTATTGAAGAGTTGAGAAAAGGTAGTCGGAGGTCAGGAAGAGGAGAGCTAAGCTGCATGAGCCCAGTGTGGAAACGGCCAGCTTCATGCTATCTTCCTTCATCTCCAGGTCTCAGACCAGAGGACAGGACTGGCTCCCCAAATCCTGCAAGGGCCACAATCTTGAGCCCAGCACTTACAGATAATGGCAACCAGGAAGAAAGACGATTCTCAAAGTTCAGATTAATTCACTGTCACTAACATCATAACTTATAAAGCCTCAGAGTATCATTTCTTTCTCTATTTTCTCCTCTCTTCATTTCTTCAGGATTGATAATCTGGGTTCTATTCTCTTTTCATTTCATGCATGAGACAAAATACAGCGGTTTCTTGTTATGCATGGTAGTTATGTTCTACAGCATGTACAACAACACATTTGCAAATTCTGAACACTGCTCCTTAGGAAAATGCAAAGTTAAATTCTTGGGATCCTCCGGCTACATATTTATTTTCTTTTGGTACCGGGGATTGAACCTAGGGGCGCTTATTACTGAGCTATATCCCCAGCCTTTTTTATATTTATTTAGAGACAGGGTCTCTCTGAGTTGCTCAGGGTCTCACTAAGTTGCTGAAGCTGGCTTGGAACTCGAGATCCTTCTGCTTTGGCCTCCTGAGCTGCTGGGATTACTGTGCCACAGCGCCCGGCTGGCTGGTTACCTTTTTATCAGTTGATCAATATGTGACCTTTTATCAACTGTGTGTTTCTATTTGTAAAAAATGACTTCATATATATTGTTGATATATTAATAGGGGACTCATGGCCACCAATACTGCAACTCATGTATAAAGCTGACCTTTCATTCTGTAAAGCATATCTCAGACCGGATGCAGCACTTTAGCACTATGCTTGGGACCATTTTCCATGGTGAAGTCACCAACAGAAAGCACAAAATTTCCCCCTCCAAAGTGGCCATAAAAAGACCAGGCAAAGGGACACCTGTTCACACCAGAATGGCTGAGACAAGAAGGCAGAGTGTCCCTTTATACAACCCAAGGCAGAATGTCTCTTATTCAACTTGAGCATGTGTGTCAGGGGATTTTTTACTACCTTGCACATTTACACAAACAGTGGTAAAAGTACTGTTTTGATTTGGGGGTTTCAAGTACATATTAATGAACAGATCAATTTGTAAATCTGAAAGTCACAAGTAGTGAGCATTGACTCTAAGTAATTTCTGCACCCCCTCACTTTCCCTGAATCTCATTCACAAAAACATACCATTGTGCTTCAACGTTTTGGGAAAACCACTCACCTATGACGATGTTCTTAAACACATTATTCTTGTTCTCTGAATCTGTCTAATTTCCAGCATATTCTAGCTTGACTGGGAAACAGCAGAGGAAACCTTTGTAGCCTTTTCTGAATGCCCTGTGTGTCCTCGTTATCTAAGGGCCTCAGACCTGTGGTTGGGGCTTCTGCTTTTCTTGAGACCACTGAAGCATGGCTCGTGCAGCTGCTAGCTTCCCCAGCCCCAGCCCGGTAACTTCTTGTAGCAAACATTTCCAACAGCACTTAGCCATGGAAAGCGGCTCATTTTCCCATCTCTAGGCCACAAGAGTACCTCCTATCATATAGACGGTGGCAGAAGTAAAAGTTTCTCTGGGCAAACAGCAGCGAAGATGATTATCTGATAAATCCATACCAGCATGAATTAAGAGATGTGTGCCATCCTGTCATGTAACAATTTTACCTCCAAGAATTTAAGGAAACAATCTGACGTGGACAAAGATCTATTTATACAAGTGCTCATCCCTCTTGCACTGAATATGAGAAATACCCTCGCTGTTAAAAAATAAGGAATTAGTAAAAGCTAGTTATGGCACAGGCATCTAAGATGATACTATCAAACCATTCAAAGCCATGTTTTCAAAGATCCTTAGTGTCATAAGCAAATGCTTTGCTACACTGCTAAACCACAAACATCATGAATAATATGTAAAATAAAAAAATCCATACCATTTAGGGAAACAAAATCAGGAAGATGCAAATCTAGGTTTATCATACTCAAAACCACACAGCCACTCAAATGCAAAGTAGCCCTGTTCAGATGCGTCTGGGAATTTTCTTCATGGTTTGAAGCTGATAAAATTGTCAAGATTTGGGTACAAGGAAAAACTTCCTCTGTGGGTTACATTAATTTTCATAAGAAAGAGGAATGAGCTCAAGCTAAGAGACAGAATCAGTCTTGCAGGGCTGTTTAGGGATTGGCTGGTTAGCTATAGAGGAATGACCAAGCCAAGAGAGATGCTACAGGAATCATCCCCCACAGCACCTGCTTCCACAGACCACCACCCTCGACTAGTCTGCCCTGGGTGGGTGTTCACAGCCTTCTGTAGCAGGGTCTCACCATGCAGATGCAAACATGTTGTTACAAACCAGGGGTTGCAACATGGAAGGAATGGAAATCAGAACACAGTCAACCTGTATTAGCCCCTTGCCTACCTGGTGGATATTTCATTGTGGATAAGTGGGATTGCCCTCTGGGAGACCACCATGCAGAGCCTGTCCCCAGCCTCCCTGTAGCCCGCCTGATGCTTGCTCTCCCAAGAGGCAATCATGCTTCTCGTTCATTCTGCAGAGTGCACCCCTGTTTCTGCACCCGCAGGCAACCACAGGGGACTCTTTAGAATACAGAGACCTCCCATTTCAAGAAACAAAAAGAAAGCTAGGCATGGCCAGCCTGGCTTTCATTGTCGTTTGGAAATACAGGAGTTGCTGCCCTAGAAGAAAACACCATCCAAAGCTTCAAAACCAAATTCGTTTGCTGCACCTTCAGAACTTGGAAGCCCTGAAAATGCCAGGGCTGATGTGCCTCAGCAAACCTACAGACCTCCTCAGACTCCACTGTGGAGGCTCCATAAGCTAGATGATATGCCTCCATGTCCACACCGGTGGGTGTGAGCTTTCAGCATAGTTGGCTACAAATAAGCAACCAGCCCAATAAGGACCCTTACCCTGGGCAGAGAAGCGAGCAGGGGAGGACAAGGAAAGTCATCCATGGCAGGCTCATGCCTGAAGCAGGGGACCCAGGTAGACACCTCACCTGGGTGCCGGCTCTGAAGTTTCTCCATGCAGAGCCCACTTCACACAGGTGGGCTCAGGGGATGGGGAGGGGCACACAGGCGATGAGTCATTAAAAAGAGCTGGGCTTTGTGAATAATTCAGTGGAGACTAGGTCAAGGCCAAGGTCATACCTTAGCAAAGTCTGTCTCACGCTCTGTGGAACAGAGGAGGACAGGGCCAGGCTTCTGCCAGTGGCCTGGGGCGTGTATGGATCCTAAGCAAGAACATCTCCCCAATGAACTCAACCATCTACTGTGTCCCGGGAGCCACCTCATTGCCACTGTCCTCTGGGAGAGATACCAACCCTTGGCAAAGCAGTGAGTTAAAGACTTCCTGCAGAACATGCCTGCTAGATCGTGCTGGTTTTGTCTTGCCTGGGCAAAGCACCCAGGGAAGATAAATACGGCAGTCAAGGTACAGAGCTCTCCTTGATCCTGCTCCAAGCCCCAACACCCTTGCGGGGAAGCAGCGGTCGGCAGAGACACAGTCAGTAGACACAACATTTGTCTGATCCGCAGGGGCTGGGCAGAAGTCTCCAGCTTCCAGGCCCTATTTTTACTTTTGCACTCCCTCCATGTCATTAGCACCAGCTGTACGGGGACCCTGTGGCTGCCACAAGAATCAAATTCCCTGATTTAAACAAAAGGGACACCCTGGACGTGTACTAAGAAATCTCCAGGGTTTTCCTGAGCACATATAAACTCATTTTTTTCCCCAACAATTAAAAATAATCATGGGAGGTTCGTGATTGTAAAATATTCCAGAAGCCTCTGAGAGTTGCTTAGTCTCTGTCACAAACCCGGCAGGTACATGTATCCAGTGCTTAAAGGAAGGGGAAAAGGTCATACACGGGGACTGAAGAGTGGTTTAACCCCCTGGAGGGACGTGTCCCATGGGGAGAACACACAGGCACAGATGTGACCTACCATCGCCCCTCCTGGGCACAGCCACAGGAGCCCTGAGACCCCCGGTGGTCTCCTCCTGATTGGATTCCTGCCAATGGGACCTACCTTCCTTCCCTGGGTTGACACAGGAAGCCAGAGGGTCCCAGGCTGGAGACCAGACTGCATGGAACTCAGGGAGGCCGGAGTGCAGAAGAGAGGACTTTAAAAACCTGATTGCTGAAATGCAGAGAGAGCTAAAGACAGGCCTGGGCAGGCCAGAGGGCTTCCTGCTGCCAGGAGGAGTGTGTGTGACAGGCCAGCGCCTTCCCTTAGTGTCCGCCTGAAAAACACACCAGAAAGCAGAAGTGTGAGGGCCCCGGGTTGTGGGGCCTCTTTGAATTTCACCTTCAGAACCAAGTGCTGCCGGGAGGCCTGGACCCCACCCAAACAAAGGCCAGCCCAAGAGGGGGTCCAGGGACAAGTGTGGGCCTCTTCCCGACAGGCAGGAACCACGCTTTCCCGGGGGGTTCCTGGCAAAATGAGCTTTGTCTTAGGGTGCATCCACATTTTCTTCTCCATCTTTTGTTTCTCTTTTCTGTTTAACCTGAGCTAAAGGTTGAATAATCTGGCTGATGGTTTTAAAGAACCAACATGGATTTTATTGGGTTTCCCCTACTGTTTTCCTGTTTTCAGTTCCCATGATTTCTGTCTTCATTTTAATTTGTTCCTTTTTTTGTTGGATGAAGCCTAATCTGCTTTTTCCCCCCCTGTAGTTTCCTAAAGTGGAACTGTAGGCTATTAACTTTCCATATTTCCTTTATCTAACGTAGGGCGATGGTTTGGAGATGGTTTGAGTGTGTCCCCAAAGGCCCATGTGCTACTGGAACTGATCCCCAGTGTGGTGTATTGAGGTTGTGGACCTTTAAAAGGCGGGGCCTAGTATGTGGTAATCTGTTCCCAGGTACCACCCTTGGACAAGATTGATGTCAATCTCAAAGGAGTGAGCAAGGTCTCAAGGAACTGGATGAGTGACTTTGAGAATGAGGTGTTATAAAAGTGAGGCAACCCATGTACTTCCACAAGTACTCACAATGTGGTCACCTTCTGATGCCCTCTGCCAGGCTATGATGCAACATGAGGCCCTTGCCAGACATAGCTGCCTGAACTTGGACTTTTCAGCCCCCAACACAGTGAGCCAAAACAAACCTCTTTCCTTTATAAAGCACCTGCTCTCAGGTATTTTGTTCTAGCAACACAAGATTGATTAAGACACATATGCACTTCCTGGTATAACTTTTTCTCCACAGCATGTATATGTTGCATCCCCCCACATTTTCATAAGTTATATTTTAATTTTTGTGCATTTCAAAAGATTTTAAGAGTTATTTTGAGGTTTCTTTGATCTGAAGGGTATATAGAAGTCTATTGCTTAATTTCCAAATATTTGGAGGAATTTTCAGCTATTGTTTCAGCTATTATTATTATTATTAGTTATTGTTATCTAGTTTAATTTTGTTATATTGTAAGAACATATTTGTTATGACTTTTATTCATCTAAATTTGGTAACATGTTTTCCAAGAATGTAGTCTGTCTTGGTACATGCTCTGTTAAGGTCTGCAAATAAGTCAAAAATAACACCTGGTATTTTGCCAGAGAAATGTTAGAGTTCGTAAACAAGTCTGGATGGTGCCTGGCAAAATGTCAGAGGGAGTGGTTTGAGAAGTAACAAAAGTGAGCCATTAAGTGTGGAGATTCCTTATTGGTTGACTGATGTATCTAGTTTATGCTAATTAAGATAAGCTGTGCAAAATGTATAAATAGCTCTGTTGTCCTACAATAAACGGCTCCTATTCCTGCTGTATCAACGTACACAAGTTATTCGTCACCCCCCGGTTATTTTGCTGCAGCCGGCCTGCGGCAATGCTCCATATGAGCCTGATAAAAATGTGTATTCTTCTGCTATTGGACTGAACCTTTTATCAATGTCAAGTTGATTGACAGTGTTGCTCAGATCCCTCAGCTTTTCTGATTGTCTATTAATTACTGACAGAGGGAGGCTGAAATGCCAATCATAATGGTGGATTGTTCTACCTCTCCTTACAGATTTATCAGTATTTGTTTTGGGATTTTTTTTTTTTTGGTACTGAGGATTGAACTCAGGGACACTCGACCACTGAGCCACATCCCCAGCCCTATTTTGTATTTTATTTAGAGACAAGGTCTCACTTAGTTGCTTAGCATCTCACTTTTGCTGAGGCTGCCTTTGAACTCATGATCCTCCTGCCTCAGGCTCCCAAGCCACAGGGATTACAGGTGTGTGCCTCTGTGCTTGGCTTGTGAATTTTGACGCTCTGTTGTTTCATGCATACACATGTAGGCTTGTAATGTCTTCTTGGATGTTTGATCCCTTTATCATTATGTAACAATGTTCTGGAAGCCCAGACTCCTATTGACTATGAGAATTTTTGTTTGTTTGTTTTTTGATACTGAGGATTGAACCCAGAGGCACTTACCTACTGAGCCACATCTGCAGCCCTCTCTAAATATTTTGTTTTGAGACAGGGTTTTGCTAAGTTGGTTAGGGCCTTGCTAAGTTGGTGAGGCTGGCTTTGAACTCACAATGATCCTCCTGCCTCAGCCTCCCAAGCTGGCTGGGATTACAGGTTTTTCACCACTGTACTGCACCTGGCAGAATCTTAGTCTTTAAAGACAGGACGAGGAATTCACTTAGGAACTCCCAGGTAGAGAGCAGGACTCTGTTTTTTCCTGGAGAATAACCTTTATTGCAGAGAAGACAGCTCTGGTGCCTTTCACAATTATAAATGGCCTCCTACCTGGCCAGAGCTGTTAGGGGCTCTTCCTCAGAGCTTCATCATCAGAACCAAGCGAGGTTTGTATCAACCATGCCTTTTTATTGTCTGTATTTTATGATGCTTTGATATCAGGGCCCTTGTGAATGCTGGGGACACTGTTCCTCCCAAGGCTGGCCAATAAAGATCATATGAGATCATAAAATCCTTCCCATGTGCAAACCAACCCACCAAAGTCCACCCTTCAATTACCTTTATCAAGTTCTCACAAACCAAGCAGTTATTCCCCTGCCTTAATTACTCTAAGGCTAGGTACTTAGGCAACTGGGGGCAGCCCCTTACCAGCAAGCCTGCAGAAATTATTAATGAACCAAGCCCACGCCTGCTTGCCCTGCCTGGCCCAGACTTTCCTGCAGAAACCCTAGAAAAGGCTCTCAATGTTGCCCCTGCCTTCCCTGCCCTTCCCCTGTCTCCTGAGCTGCTCTGGTGCTACCCTGCGTGGTCCTTCGTGGTGTGCTGGGTCTCTAACCCTAGGAACCTGGGTCAGCGTCCTCCTTCATGACAGGCATTTCTGCATCTGCATGTCTGACCATACCTAACCAGGGGCCTTATAAAGTGAAATCCTGGAGGAAAGATCCAAGAAGGGGGCATTCTGATACTGCTGCCCATACGAGTTTTTCTCTCTCTCAAACTACTCCAGTAGCCCCTAGCAAGTCACCCCACATCAGCCCTCGAGAATCACTATCAGTGTTGGATGAAAACAGCTTCTGCAGGTGATATAGAGATCATAAAATACTTCCCATATGCGAACCAACCAATCCAAATTGGTCGGTCTTGGCATTTCTGAATGTGCCCATCTCTCCAAATGCCCCGTGTCCGTCTACCCAGATACCCGATTGGATAAGAAAAGTCACTGATTCTCAGTTTGTCCAGCTACTCCTTGTTATAAGGACGGAAGGGACAAATTCCAAGGTCTTTATGTGTCAGAGCTGAGGAAGGGGACTTGTGTCTCTCTTGGTTAACCCTTTACCTGATGTCTCTCATGGCTGTCCTACAACGGATGGCCCATAAGCACTGTCCAGAAGAATGAACACTGAATGGGTGAGGGATTGAAATGTGACTATTCTATCATAGATGGCTAAAGGATTCATGATTTATAAATGAGAAATGGAGAAATGATTACCGGATCCATAAACATTTTCTGGGTGAATGTGTGAATGATACGTGATTGTAGTTTTATCCAGACAGGACTCCAGCTACCCACCTTATATCCATGGAGGCCGGAGGAGCTGCAGGTCCTAGCCCAATCCACCCCACCTAACTCTGAATCTCTAGCAGAGGCCCCATGAGCCCCAGGACTGTGAACGCTCATCATTTGACACTCAGGACCTACTCCTAAATGACAGCTACCTCAAAATATTAGGTCCCTATTTTGTCATGCAGATATGGAAGGCAGAAGGAAAATAATGTTTTACACATTCCCACCAAATGAAATACAGTTAGAAAGTCTTTTTCTGATTTATTTAAATATTACCCAGTTATATTTTTCTGCCAGGATTATTAATAGACCACTAATTTGTCCAAAATGATGGAGACTGCGAACCTTATTATCTAGATTCCTTTCTTATGCACAATCTTGAAGAAAATTTCAGGTCTAAATCGAGGCAATGAAAATGATTTCAAAATTAAGGGCTTTGTGCTCTGAAAGCAAAGCTTGCTTGCTTTTCTCTTTCACCTTGATAACAAGGTCAAGCTGCATTTGGGGTACTTTGTCTAGGACAGGTCCATCTGGAAAGCAGTGGGAAGCCTGAGTACATGTGGAGTAAGAGAGTGGTTACAAGTCCAGCCCAGGATGACAGGTTCCAGAACTTTCTCTGCTACTTTTAGCCCTAAAGCTAAGCCTCTGTTTCATCGTCTGCAAAATGAGGACAGATCAACTCTCCTCAGAAGTTGGTGTGGGGGCCATTTGAGTGCTCCCCATGTGTTGCCTGGTGAATGCTACACCTGCTGGTGAGGCAGGTGGGATGTCCTCAGGATGGCTGGATGACGACGGCTCAGGGCATGCCCCCTGTACGGCAATGACCGTGCCTCAGGGAAGGCACGCTCACATGTCCTTATTCCCAACCTTCTGCCTCAGCTGCTGCACATAGGTTCAGGAACCCGACATCATGTTCACTGTGTGGGGACCGTGTCATTGCCATCCAGCGTGACCTGCCCGCAGCCATCTTGAACTGTAGCCACCATGTTTGCTCCTGAGCATCCCTGGTGTTCCCCCACATAGTGTCCCCGCACACCACAAGTCAACGAGACCACTGGGATGCTCTGTGGCCCTTTAGGATTGGCGACTGGGTGGTGGGAATGTGCCTGACTCTTAAAAGAGGTACGTTCTGGCTTGGTTGAAGTCACTTTTGTCCTAATCTCTGTCTAGGTCTCTCCTTTGATCCACAGTTCATGGATCCTCTTAGTTTTGCTACCACTCAGAACCACATTTCTGTCAATCAGTCTGTCCTCCAATAAGTTGCAGTCTGTGCTCTGTCTCTATCTTCAGTCCCATGGCACTTTGGGTCCATTCTAACAAACTGGGACTGGGCTGTCCCAGGACATCTCTATTATTATAATATATTTTTTTCTTTTTAATGGGGGGGCGCCAGGGACTGAACTCAGGGGCACTCGACCACTGAGCCACATCCTCAGCCCTATTTTGAATTTTATCTAGAGACAGGGTCTCACTGAGTTGCCTAGTGCCTCACTTTTGCTGAGACTGGATTTGAATTTCCGATCCTCCTGCCTCAGCCTCCCGAGCTACTGGGATTATAGGCTTGCGTTACCACACCCAGATAAAATGTCTTCTTAAAAGAGAGGTATATTGAAGTGTTTGGGGGTTGAAATTCTAGGATAGCTATAGTTTGTTTAGCAACCCTTGAGCAAAATGTAAGCAAAAGAGTTGGTAAGTTAATATGGCACATGATTCCTACAACAAAGTCATGAGTGTATGCATGATTGTTATACCATGCTCTCTATGCATCTAGGTTAGAAAATATTCATTATCAAAACTTTAAGTTTTTTCAAATAACCCAATCAGTAAATGGGCCAAAGAAACAAATAACCCAATCAATAAAGGGGCCAAGGAATTGAACAGATACTTTTCAGAAGATGATAGACAATCAATCAAAAAATATATGAAAAAAAGTTTAACATCTCTAGCAATTAGAGAAATGCAAATCAAAACTACTCTAAGATTGCATCTCACTCCAGCAGAATGGTAGCTATTATGAATACAAACAACAATAAGTGTTGGTGAGGATTTGGGGAGAAGGCACACTCATGCATTGGTGGTGGAACTGCAAATTAGTGCAACCAGTACGGAAAGCAGCGTGGAGATTCCTTGGAAAACTGAGAATGGAACCATCATTTGACCCAGCTATCCCTCTCCTTGGTCTATACCCATAGGACATAAAAACAGCATACTACAGGGACACAGCCACATCAATGTTTACAGCAGCACAATTCACAATAGCTAAACTGTGGAACCAACCCAGATGCCCTTCAGTGGATGAATGGATAAGGAAACTGTGGCATATATACACAATGGGATATCACTCAGCATAAAAGAGAATAAAATCATGGCACTTGCAGGTCAATGGATGGACTGGAGAAGATAATGCTAAGTGAAGCAAGCCAATTCCAAAAAACCAAATGCTGAATGTTTTCTCTAATAGGAGGATGCTGATCCATAATGGGGATGTGATGGGGGAGCACAGGAGGAATGGAGGAACTTTAGATAGGGCAAAGCGGAGGGAGGGGAAGGGAGAGGGCAGCAGTGTAGGAAATACAGTGGAATGAGATGGACATCATTACCCCAAGTGCATGTGTGAAGACATGAATGGTGTGACTCTACTTTGGGTACAACCAGAGACATGAGAAATTGTGCTCTATATGTGTGCTATGAATTGAAATGCATTCTGCTGCCATATATAACAAATTAGAATGAATAAATAAATTTTTGAAAATTAAGTTTTTTTCTACACAAAAATGTAAAAACAAAACCAAAAACTCACCCCACATAATGAGTCTGAAAGCCAAGACTGAGGTATCTCTCCACCATTCTGAATGCACAAAAGCCCCAGAGTGACCCACACAGCCACATCACCTGCCAGGCAGCTGGGAGACAGTGAGCACCTTATTGATAGTATTGAAAGAAATGGGAGTGGCCAGGGGCAGTAGGGCACACCTGTCATCCCAGCAGCTCAGGAGGTTGAGACATGAGGATCACTAGTTCAAAGCCAGCCTCAGCAACAGCGAGGCGCTAAGCAACTCAGTGAGACCCTGTCTCTAAATAAAATACAAAATAGGGCTGGGGAGGTGGCTCAGTGGTCGAGTGCCCCTGAGTTCAACCCCCAGTACCCCCCATAAAAAAGAGGAAGAGATGGGAGTGACCATAACATTTAGACACCATTTCTAATACACAGAGTGACGGAGAGGAACAAAGGATGGTGTCTAAGAAACTTTGAAAACACAAAGACCTACGTAAAAGCATCCCTATTGTCATGATGTTTTCTGAAGTATTTTGTACACAAAAATCTCCAACTGCTAAATGACCCACACTTTTCCCTCCAAGGAACATAGTTCTCCGTAAGATGACTGCTGAGTTCCAGCGCCCACCACCATTGAGAGAAGAGGCCCATCTCCTGAAGGTAGGCTCACCATGCCCATCAGAGAGGGGAGTGCTGCAGGTGTGACCCTCAACCAGCTGAGCTAGACCTCAGAGGACTCCCACTGAAAGAACACTGGAGGTCCATCCTGGGGTTCTGCCTGGCGGCCCCTGAATGACCCTCAGTCCAGTAGGACCAACGATGGTCCTGCAAGTCTCATTTCTGGAAGCCTCAGGGCCTTGGTGAGCGCATGATTCAACAGTGAGGCTGACCCCAGCTTGGGTCGCTGGCAGTGGACCCACCGTGCGCCAGTCTCTAGTTACGGGAGATGTTTATTGTACACATATGACCAGGGTGCGTTTTCTCTCTGAAGTGAAACATGTGAGGGAGAATCAGAAGACTGTGTGTGTGTGGTGGGGGTCCTGGGGTAGAACCCAGGGCCTCACTCATGCTGGACAAATGGTCTACCACCGAGCTACACCCAACTCCAGAAGATTTATTTAAGAAGTCACTGGGTTTCCGGCTGGATGGAAACAGAAAGATCCAATCCACGAGACCACATTTAATCCTGCAGCCTGTGGTCTGTCTACCTTTGGACTCATCCACTGATGTCCTCCTGGTACCCAAACAGTGCTAAGCATAATAAAATCTGCTGATGTCCTTAACCAACGTAAAACTCTAGGCGAGGAGACTTTATGATAAAGTGGTACATTTGTTTCAGAAACATGTTTCTGATAAAAATAACCTGACTCTATTTACCTTGGTTTTAAGTTTTTTTTCCCCTCTTTTACAAGAGAGAAACAGAATTCAGTTGATTCCCATTGTCTGAGCTGAATATGTTCCATAAAGTCAACACAAACACTGAATCACGGCTGGGAGTTCCGCTGACAACATCTTTATCAACTGTCTCATGCAGACCTTATTTAACATGTTTCTCTTGATTCACTAGGCATGGAACTCATGACCAACAGCACTGTGACTTGTGCCCAAAGCTTCCCTAACACAGGTTCCTTCTCCCCAGGGCACAGCACAGTCTTATTGTGCTTAGGAACTAGACAGCTCTTCTGTATTACACGTTGAGACCATAATAACCAGCAAAATGGCCCAAGAAAAGCACCAAGCAATGCAAAACCATGTCACTGAAAAGACTATGAAAAGGACACTTGTTTATAGAAGGAGCTGGAACACCCCGTTGGAACGTGGCCTTGTTCACCCTCAAGCACAGGAGCATGCACATTGGTGACTCATTATTTCTCCCACTGTGCACATCCACAAAAGCACCGTGAGTACTTTTTTGGGGTGATCATAAATTGTAGCGAGTAGGTGAATTCACAAATACAGAACCCTGAAAAATGAGGATAGACTGGCTATCATTTTATGCCAGAATGCTAACGGTGACTCAAGATACCCATGTGGAGAAATTTCTAGAATATTCCCCAGGGGCCTTGATGGTCACAAACAGTCTATGTAGGAAAGTACAGAATTGTGTAAAAATCAGTACAAGGATGAATTGATTTCTGATGCACTAATATTTGGAACATTGCTATCTGAGCTCATCTCAGCTCCTGAGAATCACATCTCCCTGTATCTGGTTGGCTGTCTAACAAAACATCTGCCACCTTCAAATCTTGGGTTTATATGTGAAGATACCCCAAATCAGTCCCTGCCATGAGGAAAATCTGTTTATTTATTGTTATAGCTGTTGGTATCTGCTGCACACAAGTCACACAGTTGACACAGTGTAACTCATGCAGTGTAGACAAAGCAACATGGCAGAGTGAATTACAGTCTTTGCAACTAAAGGCCCTGGAGCTACTAAGGTGCTCACTGGTCTTCTGGCCTGAGGCAAATCACTCTCCATCTTGTCATCCACCCAAAGGATATAGCTTCAGCTTTATTCGGAATGCTCTGCTTTTAGGAAAAAAATAAATAAATAAAGGCCTTGGTTAATTTTGAGTGGCATTGCACTTTTTCCATAATTTTAACATTTAAGAAAATATGGTTGCTATGACGAATAAATAAGGCCATACATGACCAAGCCTGGTGCTGGGCTCCTATTTTGCATAACCTGCCCAAATACCACTCAAGTGCAAAACTGTGAGCCAAGGTAAATCTTTCATCTCTATAAGTTGATGGCCCAAGGTACTTTGTTACAGTAAGGAAAATCTGACAAATGCAATAGACCAGCACCTAACCCTACTCTTGACCTATGGCGGGTGCCCTCGAAATCAGTGTGTTGAATGGATCAAAGAATGGGCCCACAAAGTGGCTCTGGCTGGTCATAAAGGTTCAAGAGGCTGGTTGAAGCCAAGAGTGTCATATGAACTGCTTTGGTCATTCTGAAGTTATTTTCTATTTATTTGTTATTCTTATTCATTCCTATAGAAACTTCATTGTTGTAGGAAAATACCAAACATTTTGACGACTCTATAAGACAAACATCAAAATAATACACAACACGGGTGCTAGCAGAGTGAAGATGTCACTGCCCCTACCTAACTGCCCTACCACAAGAAGAACCAGAAAGAGAAATAGAGTACCCTAAACAACATGACAATGTGAAACAAAATTTTGGTTTGTTTTCCATTGCTAAAACAGAAAACCCGAGTCTAGTTACTTTATAAACAAAAGAAGTTTGTCTGGGCTCACAGTCCTGGTCCAAAGCCAAGGGGCTGGTGATGGCCTTCATGTTGACGTAGTCCCAAGGCCATGCAGGGCATCCCATGATGTGAGACAGGGAGCATGAGGGAGATGAAGCCAAACTGGTTTTTATGGAAGACCCTTCTCGAGGTAAACCATCAATCCATCCCTCCACTCATTCATTGGTGACAAAAATGACTTAATCCATACTAGAAGGCAAAACCCCAATCACCTCCTAAAGGTCCAACCTGGACCCACCCTTTATTCTCATAATGGGGAATAGACGTCAACACGGAGGGCACAGACCATGCTCAAGCACAGCAGGTGACTGGAGCCGCAGGCAGCCAAGGCTCTCCCTAGCAGCATAGAGACTTGCGGGCAGGGCCCAGCTGCTGCTGACCCAGGGAAATCCCGCAAAACCAGGGAGTCCACCCAGCAGCGGCCAAACCCACCACGACTTGGAAGTGGACAGGCAAGGAGATTCTGAATGGCTAGCGGCCTCCCTGGGAAAAACACATGATAAACCAACCCATCCTCCCCCCACAACACACACACACACACACACACACACACACACACACACACACACAGCATTATTCAGCATAAAGAAAATATTCTGTTAGGCGGGAACATATCCTGGGTCCCTCCATCCTCCATGATTTATTTCAAAGACAATTTATTTCAAAGACAATGTAGATAAGAGATCTACATAATTACTCTAGAAGAATAAAAGGAGAGAAATAGCAGGAGAAACAAAGGGCAGCTAAGGGACACTTACCTGGATATTGTCCCAAAGGGCAGGTGAAGCCATGACCCCAACATAAGAGAATCATCCCTCTGCTACAACAGTAGCTCAGAGCAGGAGACCACAAGTTGGAGGAAGAAAGTGGGAGGCAAGAAGAGGCACTGAAGGTAGCGGACAGAGACCAGGGTGGGGGGAAAGCAGAAGATAAAGGGGGACTATTGGCCGGGCACAGTGGGGCACGCCTGGAATCCCAGCGACTTGGGAGGCTGAGGCAGGAGGATCGTGAGTTCAAAGCCAGCCTCAGCAAAGTAGTGAGGCCCTAAGCAACTCAGTCAGACCCTGTCTCTAAATAAAACATACAAAGGGCTAGGGATGGGGCTCAGGGGTTAAGAGCTCCTGAGTTCAATCCCTAATACCAAAGGAGGGAGGAAAGAAATGGAGGCTATTATTTCAAACAGCAAGAAGAGAAGAGACCATGACGTTGCAGACATGGAGGAGAAGACGGAGTGGCTTGAGCAGGATGAAAGACCAAGGGGATCTGAAATGTGCCACACTGGTATCCCTGAAGTAGAGAATTTAAATAAAGGAGAGGAACAAAATTAGAGTAAAATGAATTTCCAGAAATAAATCCTTGTCTCCAGGGGTTAAAAGAGCATCTTCAAGGAAAAGTAAATCATTTGATCTTAACTAAAACAAATTACCAAGCCCCCTTCTGAGCAGGATTTGAAATGCATGTACTGAAGACAGATGGGACCCCTGTGTTCACAGTAGCCAAGAAAAGGAATCAACCTCAGTTTCCAGCCACAGGGGAATGGATAAGGAAATGTAACATACATACACAGGGAGTATTACTCAGCCATAAAAAGGAGGAAATTCTGTCATCACAACTTGGGTAGATCTAGAGGACATTGCGTGGAGTGAAAGAAGCTGAGCATAGAAAGACAACACCCCATTTTCACGTATTTGCGGAATCTGAAACAATCAAACTCACAAAAGCAGAGAATAAAACAGTGATAAACTAGGAGCTGAGGGTGGGGTGAGGTAACCTTGGCCAAAGAGCTCAGAGCTTCTGTTAGAGAGGGGGGGGATATGTGATCTGTACTTAGGGCAATGCCTACATTAATAAGCTCAATTTCATCATTCCACGCTGCATATATGTGTCATAACATCATGGTGTACCACAATTATGCACAAGTTTAACTTGTCAAAAGTTTAAAAAAAATTATTGGAAAAAAAATACTGGTACTGTCTGTGGTGACACCTCAAGCCAGAAGACGGAAAGCAATGTTCACATGGTCCTGCAGGGTAGCAAACCTGTCCAAACCAGGACAGATGGTCCAGCTGGGCTTAGGGACGGCAGCCCGTAATCTCAGGACTGGGAGGTTGAAGTCTGTGGTGTCTCTATCGGGAATCAGAAGGCCAGAGGAGGGCTCCTTTCTCAACATCAGCCTCAAAGTCTAACAACACAGACGTCCTGGCCACCACAGCCGCCTGGGCCAGCATCTGAGGGCCACCCTGCTGCCCCAGGGTTGCCCATAAACACTCATTGGTATGAGCTACTGCTTTGCCTAGCCAGCTCAGGCCACAAGGACCCTGAACAAAGCCACTGTGCTGCACGTCTCTGTCACCCAGGGCCCCAGCCCAGGCAGACTCTCTGTAGCTCTTCAGGGGGCCCAGAAAACCCTATTATTATTATTATTATTATTATTATTATTATTATTATTTACAGCTCTCTGCATGAGCCCAGCAGACACAGGGGACACAGATCACTTGTTGGGGAATTAATATCTCAATAGGGAAAGCTCTGGGGCTCAAAACGGATCCAGACACAGCTGGAGGGAAAACAGGGCAGAGACGTTGTGACAGGATTCAAAAGAAGCCACGTAAAATACATCCAGCAGGAAGAAGGCCTTCAAGGAGTGAAGAACCCGGAAAACTCCCCGTTTTCTTGACTGTGGTCAACCCCGTGAAGCCCTCGATGGCATCCCTCACCCAGTGGAGCAGCTGGGCTGTGGGGTCCACGTGCCATGGGTCACCATCCTTCCTGGTGCCAGGCTGAATCATGCCAGGAAGTTTTAGACGTCACAGGCCCTCCAGAGTGATCTCTCTCGTGGTATTTTTGTCTCTGCTCACATTAAACAGCACAGGAATTTCAGAGACAGGCAAACGGCCCATCTCTGACTCGGAGGCAGGGATAGAGGCCAGGCTGGAGTCGGGGCCCAGGCTGAGAGAGTCCCCAGCCCCTGGGTCCCACTCATCTCTGCCCAGCCAAGGAGCCTCAGGATGCTCCTGCCTCTCAGCCCAGGGCAAGACCTCCGATCACACTCAGGGTGCCTAAAACCCCCAGTGCAACACAGTCCCAGGAACAAAAAAAAAAAATCTTAATTTACTATTTTTGAATTCTTCTGGAACCACTAGTACATGCTAGGCAAGGGCCCAACAACTGAGCCCCCTCCCCAGCCCTGGAGTGAGTGAGTTTGTTTGTTTGTTTTAACAAAAGAGCAATGAAGAGTACTAAGGTTTTTCTCCACTCCCTCAAAATCCTCTTCAACAATGTCACTCAATTCTTTGAGGAACTCTGCTTGTCCCTCGGTATCTGCAGGGGATCCACTTCAAGACATCCCCACCCCAGGGACATCCAAATGCACAGCAGGTCAGGTCCCTGGCGTGAACGGCAGGGTATTTGCATTTAACCTATGCCATCCTCCCATGCACTTTAGATCATCTCCAGATGACCTCGAATACCTAACAGAATGTAAAGGTCCTGCCGATGACCGCCACACTGTGTGGTTTAGGGAATAATCACAGGAGATGGCCGCATGCATACATTTCAGCACAGATGCGATCGTTTCTAAATGTTCTCTGTATGACATTGGCTAGATCCTGCCATGTTGCCGAAGCTGTGGATACCAAGGGCCGGCTGTCTGCTGAGCCACTTAATCCGAGGATTCCTTAATTGGATTTCCCCAAAGCTGAGTTCCCAAGTGTAAGACTGTTGCGAGGCCACCAGTGGGAACTGGCCCAGTCCCCTGCTGACTCACTGGGAACGTGCCACAGACTCTACGGCCCTGGGTGTGCCCCTTTTTTCTTTCTTTCTTTCTTTTTTTATTGGTTGTTCAAAACATTACAAAGCTCTTGACATATCATATTTCATACATTTGATTCAAGTGGGTTATGAACTCCCATTTTTACCCCGTATACAGATGGCAGAATCACATCGGTTACACATCCACGTTTTTACACACTGCTATACTAGTGTCTGTTGTATTCTGCTGCCCTTCCTGTCCTCTACTATCCCCCTCCCCTCCCAGGTACACACTCGTGTGTTGGGAAGGCTGCTGTGTTGAGTGGACCGTTTCAGCCCTGGGCATAATCGACCAGGAAAGGTGGGCGGCAGGTCAAGGCCAGCTGCACCCCTGGGCTCCTCATGGGCTGACGCCGTGGGCTCAAGTCCCACCTGGCATCCAGCAGACCTTGCTGCCACCATGGAAATGCTTGTCACCTATGTCTGACACAGAACCACAAGTCACGTGTGGCCACAGGCCCTGCACATGTGGCTGGTGTGACTGGAGAACTTAATTTTCATATTTATTTAATTTTAAGTAATTGAAATATAAATGGCTCCATGTGGAATCTCCATGGGGGAAGTCAGAGAGAGGCCTTCTGTATACACCTGGGCAATAGGCAGTGCCCTCCCTGAGACCAGGGCGGTGGGGACTGCAGATCATGAGGGTATCACATAAACATACCCCAGGAACATAGTCTGTGTGGCCCAGACACCTCTCCCTTCCAGAAATTTCTCCTACTTGGGCCAAATTTGGAGGCTCTACTGTTTTATTTATTTATTTTTTAATTAAAAGGATGGTTACATTTTTCTCCAAATATCTAGTTTATTATATCCAAAGATTCTCTAAAACTATTAGAAAGGAACTTTGAGAGGACCCAGAACATGCAAAGAAGGTATCCTTCTAGAAGTACAAATCTACAAAAATGTCCAGGGCATGGTCCCCAACTGGATGCTTTAAAAGTATACAATAGAGGTCAAAAATCATGTGACAAAGGTTTTAGGGCTTCAAAGTAAAAGTCATGGTATGGGGAAGGGTGTCACTGTCCAAGGACTAGGGATGGGAGGGGGGAACATACACTCTCTCTCTTCCTCGTTCAACCTAACTTACTAATTCCCCAACACATGATCAGCTTACAGAAAGCTTGCTTCAAAGTCAGTAGACCCTGTTGTGCAACCGCCATTCTGTTGCTGTGACCCTCCCATAACGTGTCTTAAATTCATGTGACTCATACACAACCCCTTTTTTCAAACCCCAGGTAACCCGCAGCTATCTATCCTCGATTTTCTGCACTTGACCATGAACGTTTTGCAGAGGGCCTGTTCTTCACAAGCTATTGGTCTCTGTGCTTTGCAGGGAGCTCCTCAGAGCCTGACAACAATCCCAGGGGCAGGTATTTTTAGCCTCCTTTTGCAGATGAGGTAGCAAGAGCTTAGGCAACTTCAAGCAAAGTCTGTGCCCCAAGTCCAGGGACCTGGTCTGCTTGCGCCAACTACACTCCCTCAGAGAGGACTCTTGGAACTGCGCTTTTGGGACTGGATGTTTATGGGACAAAGCCATAGTCCTAGGGATTTCCTTACAATGTGCATGGCGTGAGCTCTGGGACTGTCCTGGGTGAGTGTGTACAGTGTGGATTGAGGCGTTCATGGCCTGGGAGGTGACAGCACAGTTCAGATGGGCCACACAGAGCAGCCTTCAGGTTACGTCTATGGCAGCCTGCAAGGCCTGGATGCCAAGCCATAGCCACCAAGAGACCAAACATATCCCAAATTCTCAACCAGAAGTGAGGCTGTTTGTATCCCTCTCATGGGGAAAAACAAACAAACAAAAAACCAGTTCACGTTAGCAGGCACAGGACACACGGTCTGACAGCGATACCAGTCAACAGCGGTATCAACTCTAGTGGCTGCCTAGAATATGAAATTTGGTCACCTCCACCCTTTGACCACAGGAATCTGGAATGGCCTGAGGAACTGAACCATGATATTAATCCTAGAGACTCAAGTTGCATACCAAGAAGCTACTCTTACTTAAGGGACATCTCCACTCTGCTTATGTTATGTAAATCACGCTCAGCAGGAGACCAAGCACCACTCAGAGGGTTGGGGAGAACTCAGGTTTATTTACACCTGAGGACCCAGATGAGGGCTCTGAAGTTCTGGGTCCCGAGCTGAGGTTCATGAGGGCTTTCCTAGGAAATTTGACATCATTTCTTAACCATTACAACATGGGTGGGTTTGAATTCTTGGCCTACATAACCAAAGACCATGTACAAGGAATTCATGGTAAGTAGTTCATGGGTCTAGAATTAAGACAGTAAAACACCCGAGAGTGTTTTTGTGAGGTGGCCTACACCACAAGCAGCAATAACTCAGGATGACTTAAGTCTATCTCCCTAAGAGCTATGTTTCTAAGAACTAAGCCAAGGAGGTTATAGTTTAGATAGTGAAAGAGTAAAAGAAACTGAAGTTAAAATGTAAAGGACCAGGTATTGTTAAGTTTCTAAGCTACACTCAAAGCCTGAAATTCCTGTAGCTGTTAAGACAATTCCCGGGACTGCCCATTAGATATGTCTAGTTATTCCCCCTGACCACTTAGTTGCTTAACAACTTGGACCCAGTGCAGCTCAGCATGTAGGCACCTCAGGGCCTCAACCAATCAGTTTGAATGTATACTCCGCTTTAGGACTGACCTATCGCCCCTGCCCGACCTGTTCCCGCCAATGAATGTACTAATCATGTTTGAGAGTTGTTGTTTGATTTTCCCACGCCTGATGATGATTTGTTCTGATGTATGCAAAGCCCCGGCCCTCCCCAAAAAGTGTACTTAAGCACTGCTTAACCCCTTCTCAGGGCCCTGGGCCGCTCTCCCTTCTTGAGTGAGCACGGAGCCCCAGCGTGCTGGATCTTCAATAAACCCCTTTTGCTGTTGCATGAGAGGGTCTCTTGGTGGTCTCTTCCTCCATCGTTGATCACTGGACCCTTACAATAGCAGTTAATTGGCATAATAACCTACAATTTATACCAGCAATTAGGTGATGTAGCCACATTCTACAGAGTTTAGAAAGTTACAAAGTATAGGAAAATTAACCCTTTCCCCGGGCTTTGATTCTTCATTGTAATGTTCTTACAATTTCACTTTATAGTCAGGTCTGGTGATTCCCTCACACTCAGACATTCATTTCTTCTATCATAGGCTCTGTTCCTTCTCCACATTCAACCACCCACATCAGCTCCCACTTTTCCTATTTCCCTGGAAAAGTTTTGTTGGTTTTCCAGTAAATGGGGAGAGTGGCAATGTCTAAAAAAGTCTACTGTCCCACTTACAAGAGGAAAAGGGCTTTTAAGGGGAAATTTAGGAACTAGTCTCTGGGGGTGACTATAGTAGATTAAAGTCCAGATTGATGGCCTTGAAAAGTCATTGCTTGGACCTTCGGCACCAGTTCTCAGTGGAACCGGGCTCCACTTTATGTTCTGTCACTAAGGCTTATTTTAAAATGGACATGTGTCTTTCTCTTCCCATCTCCCACCCCTTCTCTGATCTCTCCCTCTCCCTAAACTTATGGAAAATAGGATGACCTTTCTTCCCATCCTGGGTAGAGTGATCTGTCCTTGAGAACACACCCACCATAGGAACAAAGTAATTCAGACTTGGGGATGGCACAGTAAGATCTCAGAAATGACTATCTCCCACGTTAACATGTGAATCACAACTCTGGACAGAGAACGAATGTAGCCTTTGAGTCACCTCTTGAAAAATCCCCTGTTATAGTGTTATTACACTGATTCCAAGCTATCTGAACCATGTCTCCTAAATTGCAATTCCTAAGATCTCCCAATAAAGCCCTCCTTACATTTGCAGCTTTTTTCTTTTTAAATTAGTTAATTAATTTATATATATATGACAGCAGGATGCATTACAATTCTTATTCCACATATAGAGCACAATTTTTCATATCTCTGGTTGTATACACAGTATATTCACACCAATTCGTGTCTTCATACATGTACTTTGGATAATAATGTCCATCACATTCCACCATCATTTATAACCCCATGCCCCTTCCCTTACCCTCCCACCCCTCTGATTCTATCAGATCATAATGAAATAAAATTAGAAATCAATGATAAAATAAGAAATAAAAGCTACTTCAACACCTAGAGACTAACTAATATGCTACTGAATGAACAATGGGTCACAGACGACATCAAGGAGGAGATTAAAAAATTTTAGAGGTGAATGAGAACATATACTCAACATATCGAAATCCCTGGGGCACTTTGAAAGCAGTTCTAAGAGGAAAGTTCATTGCATGGAGTTCATTCCTTAAAAGAAAAAAAAGTCAACAAATAAATGACCTCACACTACATCTCAAAGCCCTAGAAAAAGAAGAACAAATCAACACCAAAAGCAGTAGAAGGCAAGAAATAATTAAAATTAGAGCTGAAATAAAAAAATTGAAACAAAAGAAACAATTGAAAACATTGACAGAACAAAAAGTTGGTTCTTTGAAAAAACAAATAAAATCAACAGACCCTTAGCCATGCTAATGAAGAGATTGAGAGAGAAAACTCAAATTACTAACATACGTGATGAAAAAGGAAGTATCATGACAGACAATACAGAAATACAGAAGATAATTAGGAATTATTTTGAAAACTGGTGCTCCAATAAAATATAAAATATCAAAGGCATCGACAAATTTCTAGCCCTTGGCTAATTTCGATGGCCTCTCTTTTTCCTAATACCTAAATATACTCCTCATTTTAAACTCATAATATAATAGTCTACATCTAAGCCTTCTAATATCTGCCTTCTTTTCTGATCCAGGTCTATAGAGCATTGTTGTGGCTGAATCTTAAGACAGAGAGAGGCCCAAATTGAATCAGGAAGATACACACAATTTAAACAGATCAAGCGACGGAGTAGAAGATGCCATCAGAGGCCTACCAACCAAGAAAAGCCCAAGACCAGATGGATACACAGCGGAGTTCTCCAAGACCTTTAAAGATGAACTAATACCAATACTCTTCAATTTATTTCAGGAAATAGAAAAAGAGGCAGCACTTCCAAACTCATTCTGAGTCCAATATCACCTTGATTCCAAAATCAGGCAAAGACAAATCAAAAAAAAGAATACTTCAGACCAATATGTCTAATGAACATAGATGCAAAAATTTTCAATAAAATTCTGGCAAATCAAATACAAAAACATATCAAAAAGATCATGCAACACCATCAAGTGGGATTCATCCCAGGGATGCAAGATTAGTTCAACATAAGGAAATCAATAAATGTAATACATTTGCAGTTTCTGAGTTTGGATTGATCAACACCATGAAGTTAAAGTGTCTTAAAAGAGTATACATTATGATCATACAGATCTGAAGATCAGAAGTCAGACAGGAGCCTCACAAGACTAAAATAAGGTATGGCAGGGCTGTGTTCCTTTCTTGAGGTTCTAAGGCAGAATCCATTCTCTTGCTTTACCTGGGCTCTAGAGGCTGCCTGCATTTCTTGATTCTTGGCCTCTCCCTCCATCTTCAAAGCCAGCAATGGCCTGATGACTGTTTCCCACCTCAGTTTCTCTGACACCGACCCTCCTGATTCCTTCTCCAGGGTTTAATGACATTTAACCCACCTGTGGTTACCAGGATGCTCTCTCTGCCTTAAGATTCAGCCACAGCAATGCACTATAGACCTGGATCAGAAAAGAAGGCAGATATTAGAAGGATTAGATGTAAATTATTTTAAAAAAATTTTTTATTATTAGTTGTTCAAAACATTACAAAGCTCTTGACATATCATATTTCATACATTTAATTCAAGCAGATTATGAACTCCCATTTTTACCCCATATACAGATTGCAGATTCACATTGGTTCCACATCCACTTCTTTACACACTGCCATACTTGTGTCTGTTGTATTCTGCTGCCCTTCCTATCCTCTACTATCCCCCCTCCCCTCCCCTCCCCTCCTATCTTCTCTCTCTACCCCATCTACTGTAATTCATTTCTCTCTCTTGCTTTTTCCCCTTTCCCCTCACTTCCTCTTATATGTAATTTTGTATAACAATGAGGGTCTTCTTCCTTTACCATGCAATTTCCCTTCTCTCTCTCTTTCCCTCCCTGCTCTCGACCCTGTTTAATGGTGATCTTCTTCTCATGCTCTTCCTTCCTATTCTGTTCTTAGTTGCTCTCCTTATATCAAAGATGACATTTGGCATTTGTTTTTTAGGGATTGGCTAGCTTCACTTAGCATAATCTGTTTTAGTGCCATCCATTTCCCTGCAAATGCCATGATTTCGTCATTTTTTAGTGCTGAGTAATACTCCATTGTGTATAAATGCCACATTTTTTTTTTATCCATTCATCTATTGAAGGGCATCTAGGTTGGTTCCACAGTCTAGCTATTGTGAATTGTGCTGCTATGAACATCGATGTAGCAGTATCCCTACAGTATGCTCTTTTAAGGTCTTCAGGGAATAGTCCGAGAAGGGCAATAGCAGATGTAAACTATTATATTATGAGTTTAAAAGATTAGATGTAAAGTATTATATTATGAGTTTAAAATGAAGAGTATATTTAGGTATTAGGAAAAAGAGAGGCCATTGAAATTAGCCATGGGTTAATTGGTTGATTAGATGCAGCCAAAAAGCGACTTTAGTGACTTGAAAGACCCCAGTAGACTCAGACAAAGATTTGAAATGCAAGAAGAAATGGAGAACAAAGGAAATCGTAAAAACAGGAGTATATCAAACAATTAAAATGTTTATTTCAATTGGTGCGCGTGGACACTGCCTGCCGAGGTGTGGTGAGCCATCACTATGGCCAGCCAAGGCTGCAGATCTGTCATCCTTTGGTGGCCAGGTCTGGGCACTGTATGGACACCTCCTGCTGAGGTCTGCTCCACATAGCACTGCAGCCCATCCCAGGACCTTACCCTCCTGCTTCCTGACCTGTTACCAGAAAATGGAAGTGGGACACACCTGAGTAGAATTCAAGAGTCAGAGAGTACGTTTCAGACCCTAATTAGCAAAGATTTGGACCAGTAGTATTAGTATATTTCCAAACACTTATTTAACATAAGTTTGAACCCATAGCATCCGTGCTTCTTTGGAACCCTAATTAGCATAAGTTTGAGCAAACAGCAGCAACTCCAGTGCTTTATAAGCCCCTAGACCAGCACCCTCTGCTGAAGAAAACCTGCTACTGTTTTTCTTCTTGCAACTCAAGGGTTCTGCTTCTGGTTTTATTCTTCAATAAATGCTGCGGTTACACTTACTCATCCTCATCTGTGGATTTCAAATTCATGAGGCAAGAACCTCAAAGAAGAAGACCTTGACGGTGAGCTGCTGGGGTCTGCTGCCACCTGGGAGGGCCTGGCCCACCCTGAAGAGCCGCCCCCCTTCCCCCCTGCAGAGGCCTGCACCTGGGGACCCACCTGCCAGCAGAAACCGTGAACCCAGCTTCATCTCAAAACTCTGGTTTCAGAAATACAGGTGGATAAAGAAAAGTCAAGACAGAGAATGAATCAACAGTAATCCAGGAGTCTGAAGACAGAAAATGCCAGGTAAAGTTTCTAAGATCCTTCTCTTGTTTGGGAGGTAAGGGCAAAATATCACTTCACTTTAGAATTTAAATTAAAATTCTAGGCTGCTCAGGGAAAGAGGAGAAACTCTGCTTATGTATTCCAAACTAAAAGAGGGGAAAACCAAAATGAGCAGGACAAAACGCCTTCCATTCTAAAGAAGAGAAAAAGGAGGTAAGGAGAAGGCCTACAACAGACGACGGGGTAAATGAGTCTAAATATGCAAATAATTATCATATGTAGACACAGAATCAGGTGTTGAAAACAGTGCGGGAAATACTGTCTGGGACTAGCGATCACGTTCTGAAGAATAAGGTAGAAAGAAAAATAGAAGAAAAATGAGTGAAAGTTGGAAAAGGAGTCTCATTTTCTGCAGAAAATATGACAATATATAAAGAATCCAATGGAGAAGTCATCAAAATTAATAGGAGGGCTATAAAATTTGAAATTAATTTGTTGAGTAAATTGAGTCTCTATGCTGTAGCCCAAGAATTTAGAAATATGCTGCTTCTAAAAGATAATAATTTATAATATAAATCAAATGAGAGCATGTAGGAATAAATCTAACAGTTTGATGAAGATGTTTATAGAGAAAACAATAGAACATTTTGCAAAGATATTATATCTCATAATTAAAGTATAATAATGATTAAATATATCCAATATACATTTGTATTTATAGTTAGTATGTCTGTATTTTACATTAAATTGTTACATCTATCACTAAGTTATTATTTCATGACATTTTTATATGAAGATGATATAAATTATAACAATGTATTTGATTCTTTTGTATACTCAGTATTAAACTATAAAATTAACTAAAAGGTATGAAATAAAAGCTAAATATATGCCATTGTTGGAGAGGACTACTTTATTAGTAGGGATAGTATTTCTCCTCTATTGGAATTATATTAAAATATCAAAAGGTGCCTTTGAGGTTCTTGATAAACAGATTTTAAAACTTAGATCACATGTTAATGTCCAGAACAGATAAGATTCTTGAATTGCAGTGAATTGAAAGGGTGTAGGGGCTGGGGCTTGTCCTGATGTTTCTCAAGATATGCTGAAAGGCTACAGTAGTACAAAAAAAATGTGTGACATTAGCACAGAAATACACTGGCAGATCAGAATAGAATATAGAGCAGAGAAATATGCCAAGCATATTAAAATCCCCCTTTATGAAGGGATAGCCTCATAGTTCAGCTGGAAAATGAGGGACAATTTTATAGGTTATTATATATAGAAAAAATTAGGATAATTTTTATATAGGATTATTTTAAGGGAAAAAAAGTATAAATCTCACAGGAAAAGAGAAAAATTCCATTCAATTATATTACAAACTTCCATTCATCAAAACACACAATGCAGTTTTCATTTTATAAAACCAACAAAGAATTTCCAAAATATATTACAAACTTTTATTATAGCAATAAGCAATGGTAAATTCCTCAGTAGAAAAATGTATAAAGGCCTGGTAAGGCCATTTACAGATAAGGAAACACTAAAACATAGGGCTGAATTTCATTATTAGGAAAACAAAGAGGGGCAATGGAAATCTTGCCTATAACTGGCAAATGTACACCGCCAGTTTGTAAGGTAATTTGGCATCATTTGGTAAATTAAAAAATGCGCATTTCCTAAAACTCTTAGAAATATTTCTCCAGAGAAATTCTTGCAAATGTTCACCAATAGACATGGACAAGAATCATCAGAATATACTATTCACAATGGCCTCAAACAAAAATTCAAATGGCTATCAGCAGTAGATTACACACACACACACACACACACACACACATACACACACGTCCTAGATATGCAGTAATGAGACTCAGTGACTTATACTATGAACATTAATGAGGATGCATTTAAAAATACAATTCTGTAAAAACAAGGTACACGTAATATAGGTGTAGAAACTCCAAACAAAGCAAAAAATCAAATAATAAATTGTTGAGAGATAGATACTTATATGGCAAACAATGAAAAATAGATGAGATTCGAATAGAAGGTAGAAAAACATATCAGGGAGATTTCACAAAAAGTTTCAGAGACACGAATACTGTTATAGTCCTTAGACCATATTGTTAACTGAATTGTGTTTCCCTCACAAATTCATATTTTGATGTCTTAGCCCTGAATGGGACTGTATTTGGAAATAGTTACTCCTTGACAGAATAGGGTCACATCTCAATAAACCCAGTTTATATCTTATAAACCCAGAAAATACCTCAGGTGGAAAATGCATTCTGCACACCTACCCTGACAGCCTGGCCTCTCCCACCTTAAATGTGCTCATAACTCTTATATTAGCCTACAGTTGAGCCATATCTAACACACGTGTATCAAAGTGTTGACTGTCCGTGAGCACACACAAATGCTTCATAGACATTACAGGATCATCAAAACACAGCCGTCAAACATGGCGACACAGTGCACCGTGGGGTACTGGTGTTTCCTCTTCATGACTGTGGGATTGTGGCGCTGTGGCCGCCTGCTGCCACCCTTGTCACAAGGGAGGACCAAACTGCACATCCCTGGTCCAGGAAAGGATCCAAATTCTATGTATGGTTTCTACTGGATGCATACAGTTTTCACACCATTTTAAAGTTTGTGAAATGGAAGACTGTAAACTGAAGATCATCTGTAGTGCCTTTATAGAAATAAACAGGGTTTTAGGGATGGGACCTGGATCAAAGGATTAGTGTCTTTTTAAGAAATACCTCAGATCTTTCCTCTCCTCTCCTCCTCCTCCTCCTCCTCCTCCTCCTCCTCCTCCTCCTCCTCTTCCTCCTCCTCCTCCTCCTCCTCCTCCTCCTCCTCCTCCTTCTTCTTCTTCTTCTTCTTCTTCTTCTTCTTCTCTCTCTCTCTCTCTCTCTCTCTCTCTCTCTCTCTCTCTCTCTCTTTCTCTCCCCCCCCACAGAAAGGATCATACAGCAACATGGTGGCTATTCAAGAGAAGAAGCCTCAAAATGTGACCTACCTTACTGGAAACTTGGTCTTGGACTTCCAGCCTTCGCAGCTGCAAGAAATACATTTCTATTGTGTACACCCCCAGTCTATTACATTTGTTAAGGCAGCCCAAGCAGATTAATGCAAGCAAGTCAATGGATATTTATTTCTCTTATCCATTTTATATTCTCTTTTGTGTATGTGACATATTTAATAAACATAGCGTGAAATAGGAAAACACATAGATTGCAGTCTATTGCATTTAGCAAGATATTTTAAATATGAAGTCATAAAAATAATAAACTATGACCAGTTTGTTTTTAAAGGTTCAGGATGAAGACTATAAAAGTTAAAAGAAAATGTTATAAGTGTTCAAAGTCAAATAAGCACACATCATAGTGGTGATCAATAGAGTTCATTAGGGTGAGCCAAAGAACTAACCCTGTGGTTTTCATGGAGACAGTCATTTACTGGCAGCCAGACTTTGCAAAAACAAGTTCCCTGGAGAGGTCTTCATGGGACAGAGGCTAGTGGGAAATAGATTCAGAAAGACAACTAGTTTTCTAGTAAGCCATAAAACGAACCACTTTCCACATAGTTCCACTTTGTTGGAACTATGTGGAAAGTGGGGCTTACAATACGATAAGGGGAGACTATCAGATTGTAAGAGAGTGAGCTCTGGCCCCAACACAATTGGACAGGCAATGGCCACTCTCAAGACTTGCTTTTGAAAGTTTCATAGGTGGCCACCCTCTCCTCAGGGGAGAGCTTAAGTGAGGAAGCTCTGTACAATTGCTTGGAAATAAAATCTCTCTTTCCATGATGGAAGGACTTTTGTTGTTGTTGTTGTTGTTTGCTTTAACTTTCCTACAATTTCAGAATGTGCAAAGAGAAAGTTGGTCTTTATTTTCCATACGTTTCTCCCATGACTCTCAGATTCTTTTGGCTGTTGGAAAGGGGAGAGCATTGAACTTTGAAAATTATTGGTAATTACAGGTTCTTGTGGTTGAAATATACTTTTAAATGTTCATATTGTTCATTATTTATTTTTAAGGGTTAGGCTCTTCATCTTTCAACGTCCTCTCCCTTTACCTGTTCTCTTCCTTCCCAGATGGCTTCTAGGTAAGGTGCAGGTAGGGGTCAAAGGACCCGTGGGTATGGGAGATGTCCTTTGGATTCCTGCGGGTCTTGGCTGCAGGCTGACTGAGCTATTCTTGTGTGGCCCATGGGTTGGATTCCATTGATGTGCTACTGATTCCCTCTGACTTTTAGATGCCCTGGCCCTTCTTTCTGCTTGTTTTAGATGTGGAGTTCTGCACATCGCAACCCCAGTTCCCAACCATTATAGCATGCTCCACTCCTTTGTAGGTCCCCTAGGGAGTACCCACAAAATATGACTCTTTTTTCATGTGTAGATGGGTGATTGAGAACAAGGATCCCTGACTCTGGCTTACCTATTGGTATGGTTTGGATAAGTCCTCCAAATTTTATGGGCTGTTTGTTAGTTATGTTTGGAGGTGGGACCCTTGAAGAGAGGTTGGGTCTTGAGAGCTCTGAACTCATGAATTCACTTATGGATTAATGGACTACTGGGTCATCACAGAAGTGACTTTTTTCCAAAAGTAAACTCTCTCTGGCCTCCTTGCTCTAACTCACCATAGGATACCCTGCGCCATGTTATGATGTAGCAAGAAAGTCCTCAGCAGATGCTGGTGCCATGTTCTTGGAGTTCCCAGCTTCTAGAACTATGAGTTAAGTAAACCTCCATTCTTTACAAACTACCTAGACTCAGATATTTTGTTATAGCAACAGAAGATGGACTAAGGCTCTTACCTGGCCATTCCTTCTGCCATTGCTGCTCTTTTGACTTCATGGCTTGTAGGTGTGATATCATATCGAGGACTCTGAAGATCTTCAGACCATTTGGATTATCCTTGGGGAATGTGGGTCTTTAGTTTCATGTCTCTCTAGAGGGTTCTCTAGATCAACCTCATCCTCATCTGATTGTCTTCAATGCAGTGGAGCAAGAAAGAATTCTGGCATCTCATTTCCTCACCCTCCCTTAGTCCTTCTCTGTCCCAAACTCCTTGATCTTGCAAGAGTGAGCTTTTTTGTGGTCTCATTTTCACTGTGAGGGGATTTCCCTTTTCCTTGCTTGTTGAGAGCCATCCACGGGCTGTATGTGTGAGCTATGTGCATTTGAGCATATGAGGGGACTGGTCTTGTGTTATGTGCTTTGGGGGCTGTGTGATACGTGTGCCTTTTCTCTCACTCTGCCTTTGATCTCATACAGTACCTGAGATGGGTGTGGCTTTCCAAGATGTCAATCAACCTGCTGACCACAGGACATCACCAAGCAAGACTCCACCCTTCAAAACCCAATCCCTTGCCTTATTTGGGTGGAATATTCTATGAATGGCTTTCCCCCCATAAATAGGGGGATTTCAGGTGTGCTCTCTCTATTGACTCTTGCTTCCATTGCCCCCTTGCCTTCCAGGGTGGGAGCTGACACCTGAAGTCTCAGAGCCGTCCCTGACCCCCCATGTCTTTTCCTAGGCATGGCATGAGGTGTGATAAGCTTAGTTTTCATGGCCAAAAGGAATTTTCCTAGATGAACTGCATCAGGCTTGCAAGAATTTGGGAATGGAAATAATGAGATGATTAAGAACATAAGAGAAAATAGGATAAACATTTTCACATGCCTTAAAATTACCCCCAATGCATGGGATATTCCAGTAGCTGTGCATTATGATGAAACCAAGTGCATCTTATTAGTAAGGTGGTTGGGGATCATTTTGAGAGCAACTTGAATGTGGGTGAGTTATATAACTTCCCAAGTCCTGAGAAACATGTTATATCCAACTGCACGATCTCTGCATTGATTCCATTAGAAAACCCTTTGATTTTATGTGGATGCTTATTTCTGGTTTCCAGGTGCCTTCACAGAGGTGAAAAGTGTTGCCCACTGATTCAGGTGTAGGGTGAGTATTGAATTTATCGTTCAAGCTGGGACTTTGGAGACTGAAAGTAAAAGGTGTGAATAATTCTTATGGGACTTGGGCATAAAGCAGAAGTGTTCTGGGTAATCTGTCATTTACTGTCGGGGTTTTTAGCCCCCCTCCCCCGCCTTTCCTCCTGACCTGTGGGAGAGATGGGGAAAGCACACCCCGACCAGGACAAGCCAAGAAAGAAAAAGGTGGACTTGCTGCCCACACCCAGCGTTCCCTCGCTGGAGGACAATCAGACGCGCCAGGGAGACCAGTCAAAGCAGGATCTCATTTATCCAGGAAGTACACACAGCTAATATAATGCCCAGGAACCAATCAGGATAAAGGTCAGAGGGGTGGTGCAAGTTCACATGGTAGGTAAGGGAAGGCACGAGCTGTCCACCAGGGTGAGGGTGGAAGAGTCCTGGACCTATCCTGGAGGTGGTCTGTTTTTTCCATCACCACCCACAGCACCGCCTCCTGGCTGATCATCTTAGCCACATGTGCGGCCCCTAGACCAGGAAGCAGGCAGCAAGTCAGCAAGCTAGGTTTCCTCCTTTCTGACGCAACATGCCCCACATGTCACATCATGCCCTACAATTTACCTATGACAATTTTTTTTCATTTTAAGCGCATTACTATTCATATATATTTTAAATGTTTTGTGCCAGCCACTAACATCTAATAGGATTTAGGCTCTGTTGATTCAGGCAAGGAGGTAATTTAGAGATGAGATGTTGAATTCCTAGTGTGGTGAAAATCAGGTTCTTGAATCTTATGTTTATGAAACATTATTTTGTAAGATAGGATTACTAGGAACTGCCATCTTAAATTCAATCCATTTTATTTTTATGGACCCATCTATACTTTAACTCACATTTTATACGACATTTGGAAACATTGAGATTGTAAACAACCAGTCCTAAGAGGCCTCAAGAGGTTCAGCACCCAGCACTGTTTTAAGTGAGTCCCATCCTGGAGTGGACCCCAGTCTGGAGTTTTAGAGAGCCCGGTCAGCAAGGTCTGCACTTTTCTGGAGCCTGGGGAGGTCTGCCTCCTCTGTATTATCTGACCTCTGGGCCAGTGGGCCAAGGGCAGCCATATCAGGGCATCTGGGTGGAGTTTGAATAAGTAGGCCCTGGTCTCCATGAGGCTATGAGCACACCTTCATGCCCATGGGGGTAGGGAGGGCAAGATGGGGTGGCGACAGGGCTTGTTCCAGGGAAGAACCCCAAAGAGTTAAACAGTTTAAATGTGAATTGTAAACTTATTATATAGCCGTATGTTTCAAGGAAGGAAGTCAGAATATGTTCTCTTTAATAGGTTGTAAGCTTGATTTATATCTTTTAAATATTTAAATACAAAAATATGGCATGAGGCTCCATCTGTGCTCCTGCTGACACGTGCTGCAGTGGGAGAGTCTGTCTTCAGCAGTCGGGATGGAGCGTGCATGAACGGATTTCACTCCATTTTTGAACACAGTTAAAGGTTAGAAGCTTTTTATAACAACTCAAGTAAAACTTCTTCTCTTTTTTACACCATTTCTGGGTCTCCAAAACTATATTTACATGAAACTCTTCAATCATTTAAATTTCTCCTAACTTAGAATATCTTCCCTAGTTTTTCTCATATTAATGTTGATTTTCTGTCAAAAGTGTTTCCTCTGATTTTTAGTAAGAAAATTAAAGGAAAAAATGCAAGGCTTATAAATAAATTTATAAAAATAAAATCTTAGAGCGTTATAGCACATAGCAATTAAAAATCATATTCCTTTACAAATTCCTTTTACTTATTTCATTAGATACGAATGGCAGATCTATTATTATTCCTATTTTGTAGTTAGGAGAGGAGAATTTCAAATGAATTATGTAGTTCTCCTAAGGTTCTCAAACTATCAGGTCTTCAGACTAGCTGTACTTACAGGTGGTTTGGCTCCAGGAGAGTCACTAAGTTGAGGGTCCTTTATCGAAAATGCTTGGATTTCAGATTTTTCTAATTTTGATTTATTTGCATGTGTGTTATAGTTTAGATATGTGGTGTCCCCCAAAATCTCACGTGAAACAATAAATAATGTTCAGAAGTGAAATGATTATGAGAGCTGTAACCTAATCAGTGCATGAATCCTCTGATATGCATTAACTGGGTGGTAACTGTAGGCAGGTAGGAGTGTGGCTGGAAGAAGTAGGCCACTTTAGGGTTTATGTTTTCTCTGTGCTTTTGGTCGCCGTGTCTGAGCTGCTTTCCTTTATACTCCTTTCTGTCATTATACTCTGCCTCATCTTGAGCCCAGGGCTATGGGCCCAATACTGGACTGAATCTCTGAAACTGTGAGACACACAAAAAAACATTGTTTCCCTCCTCTAAGTTGTTCTTGTTAGGTCTTTTGGTCACCTCGATGCAAAGCTGACTAAAATGAGCCGATAGAGTAGGATATTTTGGGGATCAGTCTGAACAGGAAATTCATTTATGTCTCATATACACCTCATACACATACTTTGTACAGTATTTTTAAATAATTTTGTGCATTCAAGAAAATTCCCTAGTGTGGAATTTTTCATTTGTGATGTCATGTTGGCTCTCAAAAAAAAAATTATGCAACATTTTAAGTAACTTTGTGCACAAAATGAAGTTTCACGATATGGAATTTTCCATTGGTGATGTCTTGTTGGAATTTAACAGTTTTAAATTCTGGAAGATTTTGTATTTCACATTTTTAGATTAGAGATGCTCAACCTGAGATTTCTCAATCTCAGTTTCTTTATGTACAGAAAGCAATGACCTTGGGTCAAAGCTGCCTGTAAGGTTCAGGTGGCCCATGTAGTTTTGAGATCCAATAGATGGGGTGACATCCAAAATCTTGGTAGCTTAAGGCAATAATTTAGAGTTGTCCATGGGTCTCTGGTTTCTCAGCCTTTCATCTAGTAGTCTAGACCGGTCACTTATATGACTACAATTGGCTGGAGACTCACTGTGATGGCCTCACCAGGCTCCCCCCAATCCTTCATCCTACGTGGTCCCACGTGCTAGTAGAAGTACCTAATGTGGGGAGTGCAAAGCCCCTGAGGGACGGCCTCAGGAGCTACCCAGGGTCCCTTGGAGAATGCCAAGGACACAGTTCACACAGATTCAGGGGGTATGGAAATAGCCTCCACCTCTTGAAGGGAATAGCAGCAAAGAATCTTTGCAAAAAGGTATGGACCCAGGGAAGCCTGACACACTTGAAGCCATCAAGGCAACAATTCACTACCCACAACCTTCTAAATCTTCTACTCCAAGCCCTGCCAAGGTGCTCAAAGTTTCAACCCAGCGTTGGGTCTAAAGTCATGATCTTGTGATGCAGATTAGGGCTCTTTGGGTCCACCTCCTCTGGGCACAGCTTCCTGGGGAGTGACTCTCATGGTAGGAGAGACAGTGGAGAAGGGGTGGCTTATATCGGGGAAGCTTGCTCATGGACTTTGCAGCCTGGGGTATCCATTTTCAATGACTCCAAATGCCAATGCATTTTGTTCCTCTAGCCTTCTCTCCTCCTCACTGGCAAAGTTAAAAATGAGGGCAAATACATGGTTGGTCACCTACTGGGGACCCCTAGATAGACCCTCTCTGGCTAGAAGGGATAGCCAGTGAACTGTAACACTCAAGGTGAAATCACCTGGCTCAGGTGGAGAGCAATTTTAACAAGCCTAAGATCGGATCTGACCATTCTCTTACCTTCTGGGTATAAAAGTTAAACCGTCCACATCAAAATCTACCAAGGAAGGCTGCTATCTAATTTGGGAAGGGCCCTTAAAAATTATTTTACAGTTGTGCCCAGTGTCTCAGCTTTAATGCTCACATTAAATACACAGCTGTATCCATTTGAAATCAGCGCAGAGCCTCATCTGCTTTCCAAGACAGCAGGACTTTCCCTGAGTAGTGCTCAATGGTCACCATTAAAATCTTTCTGTTTCCTTCTGACCCCAAAAACTTAGTGCGTAAGTGCTATGCATGTGGGGATCTCACCACTGAATTGTTTTCTTATCCTTTGGCATTATTTCCAAATGAATTGTATCCTGTAAGCAGAAACCTCAGGAAAAAAATACAAATAAGCAATAACAGTCTCCTATCTTGATAATCTGAGAAAAGCCTCTATTCAGTTTTCAATTGCTTTAACATGCACAAAACTTCCTGTGTGTCAGAAAGACAATTCCTAGACTCACACGTGTACATATCACCTGCATGTATGCATATGTAATGATATACAGATACATGATGATGCATACACATTCATGTACAATGATAGAAACAATGAATGATACACTTGTAGTAATGACTGATACACATGCATAATGATACACATAAATACATAATTACACATGCAAATTCAGAATTATTGACACACAAATATACATACACAATGACATGCACACATACATACATATGATACATACATACACAGTACCATACTTACACACATGTATGCAAGTATAATACAGACACATGTACATACATATATATTCAGAGTGATACACATCAACACGTTACAAATATGTAAAGTATATGGCCTCTAGTAGCTTTCAAAATTTTAGTTAGTCATTAGAATCCAACACATACATACTAACATATCCAAATAACTGTACTAATTTCATTTTTAGGATTTAAGACATACCATACTTCTGGTGACCAGCTATGCGGTGTCTAAGATGCACGTGTTCCCTACATGGATATTTGAAAAGGTTGCAACCATTTCAAAAAGGCTATAAAAATAAGTAGGAGTCATCATTGTAGTAAAGCAATTTAGAGGTGAATTCTACGAGGACTATGCCAAGTTTGTTTCAAACAGGAAAAGCAACCTTTACTGAGGTAGTTGCTACTGCTCAGGCCAGGGCATTTCCTTACTGTGTCACTGACACAAAATCCTGTGCACATTAGGGATTTTCAGCAGGGTGACAGGGCTCTCACCTGGTGGATCAGCCTCTCACCTGGTGGGTCAGGGCTGTGGGGAATACTGAGCTCTTCTGATGTGCCTCTTAATGTTGATCAACATGAATTATTAATTTTTACTGAAACTAAAGCTTAGTGATGTGTGGTTACACTGTAGGGTTAGTGATGTGTGGTGTGGGGTAAAAATATTGTTGTATTGGAGAAAACCCCTTTGGGGCATTTTTCAAATAAAATGCATTTTTAAAATTTGTAGTCCGTTGGCCCCAATACATGAATCCAAGGAGGCAGAGTTCCCCCTTCAAGTAATGAGTGGTGATAACCTAGAAAAAAAAAAGATGTTTTTGATTAACTTTAAACCTTGAAGCTGATTTTCTTGAGCTCCTGGGCAGACTGGCTGCTCGCTAGCAAACAGGAAGGCACATTTAAAAGATGAGTGAGTTGTGGGCGATCACTCCAGGAGACTCTGGAAAATAAGGCAGCGTGTTAGCTTTTCACCGCTGTGACCAAAATACCTGATCAGAACAACTTAGTGGGAGGGAAAGGGAGGGGGCAGGGGGTCAGCCAGGATGGTGGGATGTGATGGACATCATTATCCAAAGGACATGAATGAAGACACGAATTGGGTGTCAGCATACTTTATATTCAGAGATTTGAAAAATCGTGAGCACTGGTCTCTGACTCCATTCTCTGTACCTCCATGAAGTCGTTCAACACCACAGCCAGTATGCTGGAGGAGGGAACCTTATGTCCTGAATTCTCCCACTTGTCCAGGGGAGAGAAATCAGGAGGGGGTTTTCTTCTCTGTGATGTCGGGAGAGACCAGATGTCCTCTGATGACTTTTATACCTCTCATCATGACTGTTTCCCAGGACCCTAGTCTACTTGTTATCTTCCACTCAATCTCTATTTGGCATCTCAGAGTGAACAAGCCATGAGAACAAACCAGTAGTATCCAGCTCCCACTTCCAACCCTCCCCTAATCCCAGACACTTTCTTCTCTAAGGCCTTTCCCTTCTTAGTAAATGGCACATCGTTTATCCCACTGCCTGGGCTGAAAACCTAGATGCCATTCTCGATTCCTCTTCCTATTACATCTAACATCGGGGTATTTTGCTAGATTCCAAAATCTATGACCAGATTGACTTCCAACAGTCCTAGTTCAAGTCCCCAACAGCTCTAGTCTGTGTAGTTGAGATAACACCCTGTCACTATGACTGTGAAACCTGCCACTGCAAACTTACTGTGTCAAACTACCACCATTGTGTTATTCACTGTGTTGGCGTTGTTTTGGAGAGAAAGAGGGTGAGGATTGAAGACTGGGGTTTGAAAGGAAGTTCAAAGACAAGGAAAAAGTAGCCTTAGGTGTTTGCAGCAGAATGAGTTGGTGACAAAGAGGTACTTGGTCTGGGAGAGTGGAAGCTAGAATGTCCCCACCTGGGACACTGGGGGAGTCGGCATGTAATTCTGTGAAACTGTGTATTAGTAAGGATTCTCCAGAGAAACAGAACCAATAGTATAAACAAAGATATATATAGAAATAGGTTTATTATGAGGGATTAGGATACTCCACTGTAGAGGCTGGGAAGTCTCACCTTCTGCTCTTTGTTAGGTCGAGTCCCAGGAGAGCTACTGGTAGAATTCAGTCTCAGTCTGAGAACCAGGAAAGCCAATGGTATATGCACCAGTTCAAGTCCAAAGGCCCAGGATCATGGGTGCTGATGTCCAAGGGCAGGAGAGGATGAATATCTGAGCTCAAGGATGTAGGTGGGGCGAAAGAGTGGATGAAGAATATAGCCTTTTTGTTTCAGGCACTCAACAGTTTGGATGATGCCCATCAGTCAGTGCTGGGTAGGAAAATTAGATTTAATTTAATGACTCAAATGCTAATCTCTTCCAGAGACACCCTCCTGGACACATCAATAAATGGTGGTTTCCAACAAAGTGGGTATCCCTTAGCCCAGTCAAGTTGCTACATTAAAATGAACCATTCATACTTTCAAAAGTGCAATCATAGAATGATTCAGTTATGGATCATCCGCAAGGGGTGATCTAGTGCTGTGGAGCCATAAAAATAATACTTACCAGGAGTTTTATTTTTTTTCCTCATGTGACTAATGCGTATTTAGTGATTGTAACATACAAACGCAGGACACAGACTATGTAGACAGAGATGATTTGAAGGAAGGTCTGCCTGATGACACTCCAGGTCATTTCTGGGTAGAAGAATGGTGCTTTTTGTATACATTTTAATAACTTTGATTTTTTCTACATATAAAGACTAAAAATAAGAAATATGTATATAAGATTTAATATTGTAGAAACTTCCGAGAGGACCTGTTTCTGGTTCTCCCTGAGTCTAACGGGTGCATATTGATTCAGGACAGGAGAATCAGATAGCTACACTTGACTTTTGATCCTTCCAAGTAACTTCCAATATCTGTAACACATCAATCTCATTTACTCCACTCCTGGAAAAAATGACCCAACAATAGACCAGTTCTTGTAGTAGAGAAGCTGCTTTTGTGGTTTGCTTGTTCTTTTCTTTCATAATATAACCAGGAAACCACCAAATGCTCAATGCAAAAATTTAAGCAATAGAAATAACTATAAGTAAGTTATACATATCTGAAACACCTATGCCCCAAGATAAACACCATTGACATCACTCATATCCATTTACATATATATATTTATGTAAATGTGTATGCTATTTACATATAGGATATATATGATATTTATATGCATGGGTATCTATATTTATCTCTATATATCCATTACAGATATGGACTATTAAGTTAGCTTAACTAACTTAAAATTAAAAAAAATAATTAAAAATTTCTTTGTTTCCAAATACTGTGTCCCTTCTATTGTTTGGAAATGGTCTATTTAAACAAGTTTTTGCTCATCGATCATAATGTCTACTCCTTCCACCTTCCTTTTCCTACTTACCCCAACCCATACTAAATTTCCAATCTGGTAAATGTCTTCTCAAAATGTTTGCTCTGCTTACATAATTATAGGCAAATGTATATTTAAATATTTTTTAAAGAAGAAATTATATAAAAATAAATATATGCTTTTGTGTATTGTCTATATTTTTTTAAAAAAATAATAAATTGTGGCCATTGTTCCACTATTGGCTGATTGCCTCTCCCAGGTGCTAGAGTTCTTGACTCTTCCACCAGGAGTGAAAGGGAGCCCTGGTTTCTGTGAATTTACCGTCAGCCTTGATAATCACTCTACCTTCAATGCAGTTTTACCAACAGGACTAGGCAATGACCCACCATTATGATTTAGTTCTACCTCCTCGACTGTGGGTAAGGCTGAGCACCTCTCCAAGCTGACAAGATGACAGGGGTCCCCAGGGTTTGTCCTTCGGGGACCTGCTGGGCTGCTGGACTCTCAGACCTTCCCTCCCCACCTTTGCTCCCTGAGCTTCAGCACCCTGGTCTTGTTAAGGTCTGTAAATAAGTCAAAAATAACACCTGGTATTCTGCCAGAGAAATGTTAGAGTTCGTAAACAAGTCTGGATGGTGCCTGGCAAAATGTCAGAGGGAGTGGTTTGAGAAGTAACAAAAGTGAGCCATTAAGTGTGAAGATTCCTTATTGGTTGACTGATGTATCTAGTTTATGCTAATTAAGATAAGCTGTGCAAAATGTATAAATAGCTCTGTTGTCCTACAATAAAAGGCTCCCATTCCTACTGTATCAACGTGCACAAGTTATTCGTCACCCCCTCGGTTATTTTGCTGCAGCCGGACTGCGGCAGATGGTGGCCCGTTACGGGGAGCCCCGGGACACTTGGGGGTAAGTGACGAAAAAAAAAAGCTGCCCGTCCATAGATAGGACGGGAGCAATCCGCTCGTCCCTAGGCAGATAGGGCGAGAAAGGAAAGAGAGAGGAAAAATGGCCATTTCAAGAAAATGGAGAAGATTGATACAGTATGTTTGTGTCTTGTTTTGTCTCAGTGTATTGTATTGTCTTTATGATGAGAATATGGAAGGGGTGAAAAGTAAATTGATAAGGGAAAGAGGCACCCCAGTGGAACCAAGAATAATTAGGGCATGTGTTGATAAAAGCCCAGGAACTCTAGTCAGAAAGAAAAAGAAAAAGAAAGTTCAGAAAAAAAAGGATTATCAGAAAAGAAGTTGCAGCAAAAGGCGATTACTGAATACTTTTCGTTACCGGAGGGTGCGTGAATCTGTGCAGCGGCTGCCATGTGCGCAAGCGGGTCATGGTGCAGCAAGTACTTTGCAAGCAGCAGCAGCAGCCGGCCCTTCCACTGCCGAGAGCGCAAATCTAGACCTGACCTGGAGGCACAGTCTCCCAGGCTCTTGCTCCCTGTGCCCAGTAGCAGTTTGAGTCCGGGACACTCCCTGGACTCTCCCCAGGGTCATCTGGGGCTGCCTGGGACGCTACAGCCAGCAGAAGACGCTACCAGCATCCCTGATTTTTGGTCATTTTCAATGCCAATAACTAAGCTACAATGGTTCTCCCACACCTGGAAGCTAATGAGTAATGAGCACTATTAAGGCTTATTTCAAATGTAACAAAACCTTGAGATAATGTACTAAATTGTTCAGAAGGTTGTTTTCTTAGTAGAATGCTACAAGATTTTCTTTAGCCATCCGGAGTTCCTGCCTTCATCCCAGTGCCAGTGAAAATGAGGGTGGAAGAATTTCCAGTGTTGCTGAAAACCGGAGGAGATTTCGGCTGAAAAGCGGACGAGACTTCGGATCAAGCTAGCTGCCTGCAGAACTTACCTGGACTGTGATTTAAGCTAGCTGCCTGTAGACCTGGACTGTGATTGACCTGGACTGTGAGTTAATCTATTGAGACACTGCTTTACTTGGACTGAGACAACAAACTGTAATCTACAACAAATTGTAACTTGATATCTTTGCTAACAGTGTCATTGCTGGTATAATTTTCCCAAGGGCTTCTTGTGTGGAGCCATAAGTTGGCTTGGTATTGTAACATTTTGTATCCTCACTTTCTGCTTGTAGCAGGTTATTTATGGTGTTTCTGTAAAAACCACTATGGTCTTTATTTAAATTAAACAAAAGGGGGAATTGTTAAGGTCTGTAAATAAGTCAAAAATAACACCTGGTATTCTGCCAGAGAAATGTTAGAGTTCGTAAACAAGTCTGGATGGTGCCTGGCAAAATGTCAGAGGGAGTGGTTTGAGAAGTAACAAAAGTGAGCCATTAAGTGTGAAGATTCCTTATTGGTTGACTGATGTATCTAGTTTATGCTAATTAAGATAAGCTGTGCAAAATGTATAAATAGCTCTGTTGTCCTACAATAAAAGGCTCCCATTCCTACTGTATCAACGTGCACAAGTTATTCGTCACCCCCCCGGTTATTTTGCTGCAGCCGGACTGCGGCATGGTCTCAGGTTGGAGGTTTTTAAACAGAGGAGGTATGCAATCTGACTGATAGTTTCAAGAGTTCACACTTGCTGACATGAACAGAATGAATTAATGGAGATGACTCACAGGTGTGCTGGTCTCTCGTGAACTGAAGGTGACTTAGGCTCCCTTGGTGAATTTTAATGGACCAATGTTAAGTATTTCATCAAATCTAGTGTTTGCTGTTGTATTATTATTCCTGTTTTGCCTATGACTTCTAACCTGTACCTTTTAGCATCTATTGACACTATCACATGAATTTTCTCTCAATTTGACTATATAGTAAATGATGTCACTAGTTTACTAGCATTGAACCATTCATATTTTTCAGTCCTGGGGATTGAACCTAGGACCTTGCATGCTCTACTACTGAAGTACATTACCAGCAATTTATTTATATCTCATTTTATTTTAGTTGCCTAGTCTGGCTTCAAACTTGCCATCCTCCTGTCTCAGCCTCCTCAGTAGCTGGCATGACAGGTATGTGTCGCCACACATGGCTCAACATTCTTATATAATTGTTTGTTCTTGCAATTTTGAACTGCTTTTTAAGATGATGGTGGATTATGTTTTTGAACGTTTCATTTATAATTGGAATGGACACATTTTCTTTTTCAGTTTTATTCATATAAGGTAACATAACAATAATTTCTGAAATAGGTTGAAGGACATTATAATTTTTTCGGTGATCTTAAATACTTTAAATACTAGTGGAATAATCAATTATTTAAAAGTTGAATAGAATTCAATTATGAAGCTGTATATTCATAATGTCTTTTAAAAATTCATGCACTCTAATTGTATCTCCACTCTTTCTATAAAGATAATTATATTTTCTTCTTCCAATTTACTCTTTTTTTAATAATTGGTAATTGAATTTATTTATTTATTTATTTTTAATTTTTATTGTTGGTTGTTCAAAACATTACATAGTTCTTGGATAGGAAATTTTATGTGTGTTTATATGTAGTCATATATGGCATTCTCTTGTAAATATTTTAATCAACTCTGTCTCTGACAATATCTTTATTTTCATTTCTAAGTTTGTATAATATTTACTCTTTCTTCTCTTCCTCCATCAGATTCAATTTTCCATTGTGTTGGTCTTTTTAAAAATAGACTTTTGGATTAATTGGTAATACCCACCCTCCCACTACTGGGGATTGAACCAAGAGGAGCTCTACCACTGAGCTACATCTCAGCCTTTTTATATTTTTATTTTGAGGCAAGGTCTTGCTGAGTTGTGGAGCCTAGAACTTGGGATCTTCCTGCATTGGCTTCCCAAGTACCTATTAAAAATATTTTTCATTTCAAATTTATTAATTTTTTACTCTTTATAAACTCCCTCTTCTTGACTTTCCCTTTTTCTTTTGTTTATCTTTGTATTCTTTAGCTTAGCATTGTGTTCTTTTGGGTCCTGCCCCCTTTTGCATTGAGGAAGTCTCCTAAGATTATACATTTGGCCTTGAGTGCAGTTTCATGAGTTATGATATGAAATTTCCTCCCTGTATTGTTTCCTGGTAACTTGTCAAACCGGAAGCCTCCAGGACCTTGGACCTGGTGTGAAACTCCTGCTGAGCCACAAGGGGAAGGCCTGTTTGCTGGTTCTGATTCCTGAGGAATCAGTGGCACCCTTACCCCTGGGCTAGATGTGCATTTTGGCCCTGCCTTACCTCTGAGAGACACGCATCCATTTATCTTGAATCATATATATCTCAGCTCACTCAGTTTTACATACAAGTCTCACTCTTGCAAGCTTTGGAAGAGCCCTCGGCAGAGAGCAACACTCCAAGTGTCATCCACGGGACTTGCCTGGGTGGACATCAAAGACAGACAACTTTCAGGTAATAAAACACGTTAAATAGAAAGATAAGCCAATTTTTTTTGTATTTTATATACAAATAAAAATTGCTACCTACTTTAGTCCAAGGGGACTTTTTTTTTTTCCCCTTCCAACTCAATGAATTAGTAAGCTCATTGTATTTTCTTCCCTCTCTTTTTTAAGGTTAATTCTGTACTTTTTAACCTTATCATCTTTATTTTTAAAAAGGCTTATTTCCAATTCCATTCCACATAATTAATATAATTAATTAAATCCCATACAATTTTAAAAAATACTGATGATACTAGAGATAATAGATTCATTCTTTTTTGTTTGTTTGATGATAATTGATACCATATGGGATTGAGTACTATATAATACCTTGTGAGGTTTAGTACTATATAATGTATGGCTTATAAAAATAGCTGTATTTTAAAAACACTGGATATTAAAACACCTCTGGAGAGACACACAGAGTTGATGCTTTGATTTTTTTTTAAATTACAGTTTTACTCTCTCACCTAACTGTGAAAAATTCTAACCTGACTTGATACAGCAAAAAAATAGAAAGGGCCATCTTCCGTTCAGCAATCAAGGCTGTTGAACTAAGTTCCGGCTGTCATTAAAAAGTAATCACAGAACAAAGGAATGCTGAATTCCAGTTTCCATGGAGTTGTGCTCTTTCAAAAGGATAATAGCAAGAAGTTTCTCAGTCTTGCGTGCAGGAGAGGCTTCTAAAGAACAAAGGAGCAACATAGCATGCCAGCAGACATTTATTTAAATGTCACTTACACTGGGTAAGGAGAATTGAAGGAGTTCCATTTGAGATAATAAACCAATTTTTTGTGAGAGATGATGAAGTAATTAATTATTCAAGGGCGATGGCTTCTCCTTCAACTTCATTTTCAAAGACCACATTTACCCTTCGCTGTTTAAATAAGAAAGAGGGTGCACATTCCATTCACTTGCACTTGCTGAAATAAGAAACTAGCTGTCATTCAATTCAGGAACTCTCAGTTCAAGTGTCTGTGATTCTCAAAGCACCTTGTCAGCTAGGAGGAGGACCTCTGGGGAGGGGGCGAGGTTCCTGCTCTCCAACTGTAATGATGGTAGTGTTTGGACACGCTGTAGTCTTGCAAGGTCAGGGAGACACACAGTGGGTGCCTCTTTCAGAAAGGTGCCTTTCCCTAAGCTGACTTGGGCCCTGTGGCCCTGACAGCAGCTCCGGTGTGTGGCTGCACAGAACAGTTCTAGATCAGGAGGCTGTGAGCCACTCACCCCCCACAAGCATCTCAGGCTTGCTTTCAAATGTTCTCCCAAGGACAATCTTGCTAGAGTGGAGTGTTCTTGGGATTGGACTTGATCAGCATTCACATTCCTTCTTGCAGTATCCTGGTAGCACTGCTAGCTGCTGGAGGCTGTGGAGAAGCCCCATGGTGCAGTGGAGAGCCTGCCAAGCTCCACCTTTGGCTTTGCCAGTTGGAATGCCATTGACATCTCCAGGGCTTTGCTCCTCCAAGAGTTATGGTAGATCATTTCTATGTTCTCTCTTAGCTCCAAACACAGGATTCATAGATGATGCGACCCAGGAGGCCTCCTGTTAAGCATGAAAGAACAGGTTGCATTTGTCTGTGTGTCTTTCTTCTAATAACCTTCTGTATTAGGGTCCTCCAGAGAAGTAGAATGAATAAGAGATTCATTCTTGTTTGTTTGTTTATTCATGAGCAGAATTGGCTGACATGATTGTAGAGTGACAAATTCCAAGATCTGCAGGATGATTTGGCAAGCCGGAGCCCCAGAGGAGGTGATGGTGTTGCTCCAGTGAGAAGGTTTTCAGGCTCCAGACGGAAGAAGAGCCCAGGTTTCAGTTCAAGTCTAGAAGCAGGGAAACATCTCTAATGCTAGTTCAAAGGGACCCAGGCAGGATGCAAGGTTCTCTCTTACTCTGGGCAGGGCCAATCGCTGTTCTGTGGAGGTCCTCCACTGAATGAATGAGGCCCACCCACTGGGCAGAGCCCTCTGTTTGCTGGGCTACCTTTTCAAAGGCATATCTCACCCAAATACTCCCTTCAATTTTGGAGTGCTGCATCTTCATGCACACTTGATGCAGAAACACACTCAGAATGTTTGACCAAATCCCTGGGCACCCTGTGGCCCCGTCAATTCAGCACCTACAATTCACCAGCACTCCTACCAAAGGGATGACAAAAAAGGACAAACATGAGTGTCAGGTACATGCTGGGGAGACGGGCAAGATGGCAGTGAATTTCTGGTTGACCCTTGGAGTAGTGAGGGTGGGAGAAACTACGGATAGGCCCTTTGTAGGATAAGGCAGAGCAGATGGAGGAGAAGTTCTCTCTGGGGTGTCCCCTAGGAGTAAGAGGTTTGGAAAGGAGAAAACTAAGCAAAAAGAACTTGAAAAAAAGTCGAAAGGGTCAGCTTTTTCCAGATTAACGTGGAACATGAGCTCAACTCCAGGAAAAAATCACTAAGAAAAATGGAATGATCTCCTGAGAAAGGGACCAGGAATCAGACCAGGGCTTTGTGCCCCAGAGGAGCTTCCTCCTGGATTCAGCATCTCATGGGGAGATCAGCCTGCTGGGGTCCTTGCTCAGGCTTCTGGGGATGAAGTCTGCCAATTATCTCTCTGCTCAGCATCCCAAGAGCAGTGGCCAGTTCCTTCATTCACAGAGGAAGCCGGGAGGGTCAGAGGAAAACCACAGGAAGTACCTGTATTGATCAACCATGGCTTTCATTCATAAAAAATGGTTTTCATAAAAAAAATTCTAGTGACAAACCTGCGCCCCACAGACCCTGGAAGACATGCTGCTCTAGTTTTTATCTCCAACAGGGTGAAGTGCAATGGCATGTGTGAGCTGAAAATCTATTGACCTCTACTCAAGGTGTCATGTTCGGTCTGGACAATTCTGTGAATTTGGAGGATTAGTTTTGGAGGAGCACGTTAGATTTGAGGAGTTCTGGCATTTGGATGACAGGTACAGAAACACTTGCTGACTTCTCATTACACTTTAATGAGCTTCTGTTTGTTTTTCCATTTACTTTGAGACAAGAGCAGGCAATTCTTTTTCTTAAGTTCAACCTCTGTTCCACCTTCCGCTTGACCATCAAGGTCATTTCTATTCCTGCCCCTAAGTCTCTTTGTTCTCATTTTACCTTTTCCATTAATCCACATCCTTCTCATTCTTTAAAGCACTTTTCTCAGGATGCCATTTGTAAGCATGCTTAGTCCAGAGTCACCTTTCTGCTTTCACTCCCAGCAGTCCTTGCAATCTCTGGCCCACTTCCTTGCATCAAACCATCTCAGATGGCATCCCCAGACCACTAATCCCTCCTGCCTCTACTGGGCAATCTCATCTTCAAGGCAAGAGAGATGTCTGAGATTACTTCGTCTTTCCTGGAACTTACCTGATGGACACCAAGGACAACTAGAAACACAGGTGATGAAAACCAGCAAGATTTGTTGCAGAAAAACACTGAATTGATCAGTTTTGTGGTACCCCATCTTAGCCACAATTGACACACTCTGCTTCTCAAAGGAGGTCACGTGTCTGCAGCCGGGTTTGTAAGGGTCCGGCGGAGCGTCGGAGGAAGAGACCACAAGAGACCAGCTTCATGCAATAAGCAGGGGGGAGTTTTATTGAACCAGCATGCTGGGGCTCCGTGCCCACTCAAGAAAGGAGAGCAGCCCAGAGCCCAGAGCAGAGGCTAAGCAGAGCTTAAGTACACTTTTTGGAGAGGGCAGGGGGCTTTGCATACTTCAGAACAAATCATCATGAGGCACGGGAAAATTGAACAACAACTCTGAGACATGATTAGTACATTCATTGGCGGGAACAGGCTGGGCAGGGGTGATTGGTCACTCCTAAGCGGGGTACATATTCAAACTGATTGGTTTTGGAGCCTGGATGCCTACGTGCCAAGCTACTTAGAGCCCTTAGCTATTAAACAACCAGGGAATCAGTGGAAATATTTACTGGGCAGTTCGGGTATTGTCCTAACAGCTACAGGGATTACAGGTTCCAGGGGTAGCAGAGGAATTTTAACAATAGCTGGTCTTTTACTTTTTAGCCCAGGCCTTGCAATTTAGAAACTTTACAATGCCCAGTCTTTTACACTTTAGCTCAGGCAGCTTAGAATCAGCTTAGAAATTTTACCTTTACAGGTTGTTTGGATTCATCTTATCCTGACGACTGGCCACGCAAACTGTGGCAAATTCCTTTACCTCTGAGTAACCTCTTTTTTTTTTTTTTTTAAGAGAGAGAGAGAGAGAATTTTAATATTTATTTTTTAGTTTTCAGTGGACACAACATCTGTTTGTATGTGGTGCTGAGGATCGAACCCGGGCCACACACATGCCAGGTGAGCGCGCTACCACTTGAGCCACATCCCCAGCCCATATCTGGAACTTATTACTTGTAAAAAACAAAATACGGAATGAACATACTACAGTTTGGACACTTAAATTTTATCAAGATTTTTCACTTTTTACAAAGAGTCGAAACATCATCCCTTTTTGGGAACAATTTAAATTTTGTGTACACAATTTAATGGGATATACTTCCAGCTGTGAAATTACTAGGTCACGGGGTGTGTCACTTATGCAAAATTTTGCGTAAGTTGGACATGTATAAACCTTGATTCAGTCTGACATGGATAAACCTGCCAAACTCCCACCATAATCGAGGTCATAAACATTTCCATTATCCTCAAAATGGCCTTAGGCTCTTTCTTGATCTCCTCCTCCTGCACTCCCCAGTCCACCCCCTACTCAGGCTACACTGGATTTGCTTAGCGTTACTGTAAATTAGCTTGTATTTTGTGGCATTTTATAGAAAAGGAATCCTATGGTACAGACACTGGTTTTTATTTTTTGACTGGTTTCTTTTATTCAGCCTCATTAATCTGAGGAGCATCCAATTAATAGCCATTGCTTTTTATCTCAGGATGGTATTTCTTTATGTAGATGGAGCAGACTTTGTTTATCCCATTGTCTGCAGTTGGACATTTGGGTTGTTTCCAGTTTGGGCAGTTACACATGAAGTGGCCATGAACATGGACACACAAGTCTTTACATGGATATATGCCTTCATGGCTTTTACTGCATGGATGTTCATTTCCACACCTAGGAATATAGGTGTTGGTCTAAAATTGCAGTGTATCATTTTAGGCTCGGGGTTCCTATTTTTCCAAAACTCCACATACAGTTAAATTGGCCAGTCTTTTTCATTTTAGCCTTTCTGTAAGGCACACAGTGATATCGAGTTGGGTTATCATTTTCATTTCCTTGAAGGCCAATGATATGCAGCATCCTGACATGATCTTGTTTGCCATTCATTCTTTGGCGAGTGAGTAGCGGTTGGAAAAATTTCTGCCTGTGATTCATTAGATTGTTTGTTTTATCATTAGCTTTATTTCTAAACTTTCATTTTGGGGTAATTTGTAAAGGTAGACATAAAGATATTTCTAGTATATTCTTTATGGATGGCAAAATCTTGCCTCTCAGACAGTATCACAACCAGGAAATTAATATAAGTATAATAAATCAATCATAATTCAGATGATATCAATTTTATATATGTGTTAATTTGTGTGAGTTTGAGTGCATATTTATTTGTATCCTAAGTGTAAATTCATATGACCTGGCCACAGCTAGGATCCAGAGCAGTTCCATCAGGAGACTCTTCCTGCTACCTTTTCACACCCATAACCAACTCCCTACCTTCATCTCTGGCAAGTATTAATTTGGTTTTCCTTCATTAGTCCTATAAAAATATTATATAAATGGAAGGCACACTTATGTATTCTTTCAGGATTGGCTTTGTTCCCTCAATATAATTCTTCTGATATCCTTTCAAATTGTTGTATTTATTGCTGAGCAATATTCCATAGTACGGAAGGTCCTCAGTGACTTTTGTCACTCTCAACACTGTTACGTTGGGGTTGTTTACAATTTTGGGCTGTTAGAGATAAAACTTCTACGAACCTTTGTGTACTGATTTTAGTGTGAACATATGTTTTAATTTCTTGGGTTAAATGTAATTAAGTGTAATTTTTGGTCATATTACAGGCATATGCTTGATTTTGTAAGAAACTGCTGTACACTTTTTAGCACAGTAGCTCTAACAATTGACATACCCCCCCCCTCCACAGCAAGTTATGGGGGCACCAGTATTATGGATTTGAAGAGGTCTTTATGTATTTTGGACATAAATCCTTGACCAGATATGTGATTGGCAGAACGTTTCTCCCTGCCCGTGGCTTATCTTTGAATTCACTTAACATTATCTTTCAAAGAGCAGGCATTGTTAATTTTGCAGTGGATCAGCTTGTCATATTTTTTTCTTCCATGGATTGGTTTTGGGTTTTGTATCTAAGAAATCTTGGCCTGACCCAAAGTCATGGAGGTTTCCTTTTCTTTCTTCTAGAAGTGCCATAGCTTTAGGTTTCACATTTATATGTATAAGGTTTTCACTTGATTTTTGTACATGGCGTGGATCAAAGTTCATTTTTCACATGTGTGTATCCAAATATTTTAGCACTGTTCCTTCCTCCATTAAAATGTTTCTATAACTGTAAAAGTAAAGTGTGTGTGTGTGTGTGTGTGTGTGTGTATGTGTGTTTTCTGGGTTCTTTTGTCTGATCCATAGATTTTTGTCTATTTTGCTACTAATACCACATTTACTTGATTAATGTAACTTTTAAATAATTTTTTAAAAATTACATAGTGTGAATATTCCAGCTTTGTGCTTTCCAAAAGCAAAATGGTTCCTCTAGGCCCTCTGAATTTCCATATGAATTTTATCATCAGGTTTGAGAGTTGGTGAAACAAAAAAAGAAAGAAAAAATATTGTGCAATTTTGATTGGGCTCGACTGAATTTCTAGGTGAATTGAGGGAGAACCCGTCTTTTAACAGTTTGAGTCTTCTGATCCATAAACATGATTGGTTAGAGGTTAAATTTTATCAGGGTTCTATATTTCAGTTTCATTGATTTCTCTGTTGTTTTTCAGCTTGCATTCCCACTGCTTTTCATTGATTTTTTTTCCTTTCTTCTTGCTTTGGGTTTAAAATGCTTTTCTTTTTTCATTTCTTAAGGTAGAAACTGAGATCAGGGATTTGACAATTTTTTTTCTTTTACAAATAAGTCATTTACATATATATATAGATATATTCTTTAATGGCATTCCATGCATATGAATGTGTTTTCATTTTCATTTAATTAAAACGTTTGTCATTTTAATTTTGACTTCTTCATTGATATATATTCAAGTTTTTAGGGGTTTTTTTTAGTTTTCAAATATTTCATTGCATTCGGATAGCATAACTAGGTATATGTTGAATTATTTTAAAATCAATTAAGACTTCTATGGTCCAAATTACAGTTTACCTTTCTAACCCAATGGTATCTACTTGATGTGACTGTATCATTTGTACAGAGTTCCCTGGAGATTTAATTACAGGAATTTGGCTGATTCTGATATAATTATATGATGATTGATTTCCTGTCCACTTTTTCTGTCAATTGTTGAGAGACAAGTGATAAACTATCTGACTCTAATTATAGATTTATCTGATTTTCCTTGTATTTGTGTCAGTTTTGTCTATGTATTTTGAAACTCTGATAATAGGTACAATAATATTTAGGATTGTTACACCCTTATGAAGATTTGACCTTTTATCTTATGAAATATAAACCTTTTTATCCATGGTAATAATTTTGTTCTCAAATCTACTTAGATATTACACAGCACTTCAACTTTCTTTAAGATATTGTTAACATGGTATATCTTCTCTGAAAGGGAATATATATACACATACATACATATATATATACACACACGTGTATATATATATGTGTACACTATAAGATTACAGTTAAAGTATAATTACAGAGTGTACATATATTTTGACATTAAGAATTCATGTTTTAAATCACTTTCAGATTACCATTTTTTTTTGGTACTGGCAAGTGAATCCAGGGGCACTCAACCACTGAGCCACATCCCCAACCGTATTTTGTATTTTATTTAGAGACAGGGTCTCACTGAGTTGCTTAGCATCTTGCTTTTGCTGAGGCTGGCTTTGAGCTTGTGATTCTCCTGCCTCAGCCTCCCAAGCAGCTGGATTGACAGGTGTGTGCCACCGTGCATGGCCGTGATTGCCTATTTTAAGGAAAACCAAATATTACCAGCTATTTTTGGGAAGAATTTATATGAAAAATATACTTTCTCTTTGAACTGCTTTATATGCACATATTTATTTTGACTTTTAAACTAAAGAAGATGCATAATTATCTCCCATGGAAAAGCCGAGGGAGACATTGAAGTCAATTAAAATAGTTTATAAAATGATGTTCATGGTTTGGAGGGTCTAGTGACTACCTTTTCCCTCCTGTGGTCTTATCGTCAGCAATCATTGTTATTACTGCCTTTTGAAAGCAGTCAGATGGGAAGAGAGAGCCTGCTGAAGATGCTTTTAAGAAGATGATCATACTTCTAAATCTAAAGCCTGTTTGGAGATGGCACTGGAGATTGGCTGCTACCTCTCCTTAAGAGAGATTTGCTGTCTACTCCACTCCCTGGGTATCCCAGAACGCTAGAACTTGTAGGAGGGACTTAGACTTTATGTGGTTTGTCCCCTCCAGAACTCACGTTGAGATGTACTAGTGTTGTAGCAATGTACTAGTGTTGTAGTGGGACTTTAAGAGGAGTGTGTGTCACTGGGGCAGAGTCTTCATGCTGTGCTCCAGGGATGGGTTCATTCTCTCAGGTGTGAGTGAGGTCTTACTCAAAGGTCTACACTAGTTACCTCAAGAATGGTTTGTTATTAAGCAAGGCTGTCCCATATGTTTTGCCTGTTTTGCATGCTCTTGCTTGAACTATTTTTCTGCCATGCTATGATGCAACAAGAAGGCCCTCACCAGAAGCCAGGCAGATATTAGTAACAGGACCATGTTCTTATTAGACTTTCCAGCCATCAAATTTGTGAGCTGAAAATCAACCTCTGTTCTTTATAATTTTCTCAGATTCAGACATTCTGTTATAGCAATAGAAAATGGATTAAGATAGGTCCTAAGCTGCCGCAGTCTGGCTGGGCACAAAATCACGAGCCACTCACACCTTGTAGATTTAAATAGCAACTCTTTATTCTGGAACTGTCACCGGCAGTCTACACACAGGTTCTGGGCAAAATTCATGCTCTCCACTGGGCTCTGAATCCCAAATACTCTCTCAATCCCACGAGAACTCAAGGGGAACTCAAGGAGAGGGTGCCTGGAGGCAGCAGGATACGCCCTATTCCCAGCAGGATACACCTTAAACCTGGAACCGCCCTAAACCCAAGGAGCGCCCTAAACCCTGATCCACCCTAAACCTGGATCCGCCCTGGTCCTTGAGCAAGGTCACCTTACATGTAATGTCACTGCAAATGACCTGGGTCATGCCATGCGTCATTCCTACTTGGCAATGGCTCTCAGCACTAAGCCAGTTACACCAGGGAGTGTTGTTCCTGATATCAGTTTTTTACTCCTTAAGAACATGTATTTATTAATTCATATAGAATTTAAAGGAAGTTTATGTATACAGGAAGCAAGGGCAAGTTCTGTTTCCAAGGTCATTGAGTCCTCTTTTCCACCAGGTTAGCCTTGACTGATTGGAGAATTCCTATATGTAAACATTTAAACAGGAGACACTGCTTTGGGTATATTGATTGATTCCTCCTAAGGATCTTGGGCAATTGTAATTTTGTTTGCATCTCAAAGGTTAAAAAAAGAGTCTGAGGCTTAAGTAGACAAAGGCCTTGTCCAAACCACAGTACTTTCTAATGGCAGGGCTCATGACATTTTTCTTGAATCAGCCACACACCCAGCTTTGGGTTGGACAAAGCTCTTCAAGACATTGATCAAAGGGGCTGGGTGACACTGTCATGCACGATAAGGAAATAATGCAGTCATTTATGAGCTTGCAATAACAGGGACTTTGGCTGCCTGGACAGGGTGGATGGACAACCTGCCACACAGGCATCATGTAGGCAGAGAGGACTTTGCTTTTAAATGGTTCTCAAGAGATCAAAGAGAAGGGTATTAATAGCTTTGCTGCAGAGCGTGATGCCCTCGTGACCTCCAGGGCTCAGAGAGCAGCTCCGCACACAGTCAGCAGTGCCCTGTGCAGACAGCTCTGCACACAGTCAGCAGTGCCCTGTGCAGACTGCTCCGGGTCTCTGGACAGTTAGTCTGTGGTTCCAGGAGTGCTCCCATCCAGCTTGCTGAATTCCACCTCAAGTCTGATTCTTCCTGTGAGAAAAAGAGAGGTCATAAGTGACATGGAATTGTTTGAGAAACTCTGAGCTCTTCCAGGAGGGGTGGAGTTGGTGTGGGAAGGGTGGGGATGTGAGGAAGACGGCTTAGAGAGCACCCAAAGGTGTGTGTGGTCAGCTTTCCATCACTATAACAAATACCCGAGTAATCGACTTAAAAAGAGGAAGGGTTTATTCTGGCTCACAGTTCCAGAGGTGTCAGTCCCTGGGCCTGTGGTGGCACAGCACGTCATGGCAGGAGCCCGTGGCAGAGGAAGCTGGTCGCTTCCTGGTGCCTGGGAAGGGAAAGAGGCTGGGAAATCAATATGCCCTTCAAGAGCACAGCCCAATTTCCTAACCTCCTCCCACTAGGCCCCACCCACTAAAGGGCCCACTGTCTCCTAGTAGCACCAGAGGTTGGGAACCAAATGTTCAACATATGTACTTTTGTAGAAAATTCACGATCCAAACTATTGCAGTGAGTTCATGTTTTGGGTGTCCCTTGACTAAAAGCAGTAGAATTGTACCATCATGATTACTTTTTAAATTAAATTTTAACATTCACATATCTTAAATATTAAAAAAAATCGATCAAGTTTAGACATATACATATCTGTATGGGTATTGATTGATTGTACCTATCATCTATCTCCCTGTTTATGTATTTGTTATGAATCCTAACATCTATTTTATCTGTCAATCATCTATTAGATCTATCATCTATTTTATCCATCATCTATATTATCATCTATCTTATTTAATGATCTATGCTTCAGGGCTGCTTTATCCCAAACCGTCAGCCCCCCTGGGATGGTCTGGTCCTGGGGCTAGGAACAGGGTGTGCTTGTGGTTTAGCAATTAGATTTGCTGGGGTCTGACATGGCCACACAGTTAGTAGCCAGGAGGTTTTGTAGTGCCTCATTGTGACTCACCTGCTCAGGATAAGAAAGACAGTGGCAGCACCTTCTAGGCCCATAAGTGACCTGAAGTGGCCACAACTGCTGGGACTGCAGAGGCAGCCTGGAGTCCAAGCCAGTGAAATACAATTCTTTTTGTCACTCCCCTTCCTCCTGGTTTTGACTTTTTCTCCCTTTATTACTTTTTCCCAGCTTTTATTTTTTGTTGATGATAATTAATATGTAATAAAAAGGACACAAAGTACAGAATTTAGTAAGCATGGACATGTGTATGTACCTGTGAAATCATCAGCACAAACGAGATAGTAGACAGACACCCTTTCCCCCAGAGTGTCCCAGAATCCCTTAGTAATCCCTTTCTCGAATCCCTTAGTCTCTGCTTCCTCTCTTCCTCCACATTCTTCCCTACTCACACCCTTCCAAGCAACCACTGGTCTCCTTGTGTCACTACAAATTAATTTGTACTTTCCAGAGTTTTATATAAATGGGATCATACACTATGCACTATTCTTTGGCTGGTTTCTCTCATGGAGCCCAGTTATACTGAGACACATCCAGGGCTGTGGTTTGTAGCAAGAGCTTATCCCTCCTTACTGCTGGGAAGTATTCTGTTGTGTGTTCATAGCATAATTTCTTTATCCATTCACAGGGAACAGACATCTGGGTTGTCCCCAACTTTTGACTGTTACAATAAAGCTACCATGGATATTCATGTACAAGTCTTTGTGTGGAAATGCTTTCATTTCTCTTGGCCAAATAACTTTAGGAGTGGAATGGCTCCTAATATGGTATGTTTTAATTTTTTTTTCTTTAACAAATTGTCCAACTGTTTCCTGAATTAGTTGTGCTATTTTCTGTTTTCATAAGTATCATATGAGGTTTGCAGATGCTCTACATCCTAACCAGCACATGGTTGGACAGTTTTGAAAATTTTAGTGCTCACTCTAATAGGATACAGACGTATCTCCTTGCAATTTTAATTTTTAATTTCCTAATGCTGTTAAACATCTTTTTGTGGGCTATTTGACATCTGTGTATTTTATTTGATGAAATGTCTGTTCAAATTTTTCTACATTTTTAAAGAAGTTTTTTCTTATTATTGAGTTTTGAGAGTTTTTTAAATAGTTTTTCATTCCAGAATACCCAATAGATACCAAAATTTTGGAGTACTCAAGTCCCTCAAATAAAATGGTGCAGTATTTGCATATAATATCTACATTTTCCTGCAGACTTTAAATCATCTCTAGATGATATTGTCTTTTTCTCACTATGTTAAAGTAAATGAAAGGTGTACCTTGGAGAAATGTCCCTCTTCGTACATTTGGAGGAACCTCATTCTCAACTGCTGCCAGGTGTTCCATTGTACTACATGCCTGGTTTCGTTTTATTTATTTATTTATTTATTTATTTATTTATTTATTTACATTTGTAGATGGACAGAATGCCTTTATTTTATTTGTTTATTTTTAATGTGGTGGTGAGGATAGAACCTAGGGCCTCATGCATGCTAGGTAAGCACTCTCCTACTGAGTTACAGCCCCAGTCCTCCATGCCTATTTGAATGAGAAACCACCTTTGTTGGCTGTGGGATAAGAAATGGAAGGTTTTCAGTGGATGTGGAATTTCAGTTTGAAAAGATGAAAAATGTTCTGGAGAGGGATGCTAATGGTGATTGCATGATACTGTAAATGTACTTATGCCACTGAACTGGACACTTAAAAATAGTTAAAAGGATGTTTTTTTCTTTTCTTTTTTGTAGTACTGGAGATTGAACCCATGGGCACTCTCTCTCTCTGAGTTACTGTAACCACCCAAACTCAGCATGATGGCCCACACCTGTAATCCTAGTGATTTGGGAGATTGAGGCAGGAGGATCACAAGTTCAAAGCCAACCTCAGCAACTTAGCAAGGCCCTATCTCAAAATAAAACATAAAAAGTGCTGGTGAGGGGAGGTAGCTCAGTGGTTCAATAACTGGCACCAAAACCCCCAAAAACCTGTAACCTCCCTACTCTATACCTTTCTGAGGATTCTTATTGCACATTTTCCTACAGCCATGTTCATTCAATACACTGTGCAGTTTACTTACTTATCAGTTTGATGTTGTGTTTTATCCACAAGAATATAAACTCCTGTTCTTTATTGTTCCAAAAGTTAAGCCAAGTGTGTAAATCAATACCTGTTCCATAGTAGGTGCTTATTAAATATTACATGCTCCTTCCTCGAGTTTTATTTATTTACTACCTCTTCTGTCCTCATAGCTTATTTTTATGTTCAGGACTATGTTTAGTGGCCTTAACAATCAGTTGACTGTGCTGGTTTTTGTTTTTGCTTTTTACGAAGAGAGTGAATGGACTGCGAACATTCTGAAATAAAAACGACCATGTTTGGTGAACATTATCATCTGCCTACAAATATGCTCGCAATTTTACAAAAAAGTCCTTGATCCACGATCGATCATCCATTCCAACTATCATTTTATTTCTCCAAACTTCTTTTGAACAGAATTCTTTACTTTCTACAACTACCACTACTTCCTGGCCTCTAGTCACCTTCTGTTATGGTTTAGATGTGGTGTCCCTCAAAAGCTCACATATGAGACAATGCAAGAAGATTTGGAGGAGAAATGATTGGGGTAGAGACTTAACCTAATCACTGAATTAACCCTTGATGGGATTAACTGGGTGGTGACTGGAGGCAGGTTGGGTGTGGCTGAAGGAAGTGGTTCACTGGGGGGCCAGGACATGGGGTATATATTTGTACCTGGTGAGTGTTAGCTCTCTTCTTTCTGATCATCACGTGTTCTTCTTCCTTCTGCCATACTCTTCCGCCATGTTGGAACTGGCTGTATATGGACTGATACCTCTGAAATCCTGAGCCCTTAAATAAACTTTTTCTCCTCTATAATTGTTCTGGTTGGGTCTTTAAGTCCCAGCAGCAAAAAAGCTAAAGAAAACACTTTATAATTAAAAGGTTGAATGAGGGTTTTTCCCACCACAACCATCGACTGGCTCTGGCTCCATGGGGCCACGTCTAATGGGTATTTCTCATCTCCTGGCTCCCCTCCTCCCCAGCCCCAGCACTACGTCCAGGGAAGTCTGTCTTCTCTTGGTTCCCATGTGTGATGCTCCCCTGATTTTCCTTGCCAGCTCACAGGCCACTCAGTTTCTGTCTTGCCTTATCTTCTCTCCCTAACCTCTTAGTGTTGGAGCTCCTGAGAGTATGAATCTGGGTCTTCTAATATTTTCTCTATACCCCTTTTCTCATCAATCTCTATAGATTTAAATAAAAACCTTGTATTACTGACTTTAAAGTATTCATCCACCTCTGAGCTGAAAACTGGAAACCACATCAGCAGAGTCAATGCATGCTTTGCCCCTCCATGTGGGCCTTGACACATAGCTGGATTGTCAGACATCTCTCACAGAACCTTTCAGTTTTGCATCTGAAATCTCATGTCCCATTTTTTCCTCCCATCAATAAAGGATCACCTCCTCTCAGTTCTAAAGAGAAAAACCTGGCATAGCCAGGCACAGTGGCACACACCTGTAATCCCAGCATCTCAGGAAGCTGAGGCAGGAGGATCATAAGTTCAAAGCCAATGTCAGCAATTTGGTGAGACCCTAAGCAACTTAGTGAGAACCGGTCTCTAAATAAAAAATAAAAAAGGATAAGATGTGGCTCAGAGGTTGAGAATTCCTAGGTTCAAACTCTGATACCAAAACCAAAACCAAAACCAAGGAAACAAGCAAAAAACTGGCAGTAACACCCATTTCTACTGCTTGAATGAGGAATCTGTACTTCTAATAGATGTATGACTGTGCCCAGATTCCAGGCACCAGGACCTCTGCTGGATTCCATCTTCAGTATGATCAGTCCTTCTCATTACTTCTGTCCCTGTCATCATCAGTCCTCAATGCTTCTGGCCTCTCTCCAATCCAGGCCCCACCCAGCAGCAGAATGCTCATTTTATAGTAAAATTTAGTAGGTCATATTTTTTCTGTTTGAAATACTTCTGAATGTTTCAAAGTAAACTCAGAGGGAAAAAAAAGAACTTTGGACCTAGATCTTCCAGGCCCCTCTCTCCATATCTCCCCAGTATTCTTGTGTTACTTTCCTCCTGGCTCATGACCATCCAGATACCGTAATTTCCATTTAGTTCCTTCACCATTTCTTTGTGGCTCATGGAATTCGCACATACTTTTCCGTCTCTCAGGACCACTTCTATCTTTCTTTGCAATTCCAGTTTTTCCATAACTTCAGATCTTGGTTTCAATCTTCACCCATCTTCAGGATGCTCTCTCCTCTGGTTAGCACATCCCACCACACAGACCCCCAACATTAACCCTTCATTGTTCCTTCCTTTTATAACACATATGGCCACCTGCCATTGTTCCATTTTTCTATGGGGGTTTCACTGCTGGTCTTTGGCTCTGTAACACACATCATCTTTGAAGGGCTGGGGCTGAGTCTCTGTCCCTCTCTGAATCTCCAAGTCCCCGACCAGCGTCTAATGTAGAGAGGGCACCTACTCGATATTTATGCAATGAATAACTGTGGACAAACACGTTACTGTCAGAAAATGTGAATCGAACTCTCCGTTGAGTTTTGCATTTTAGAAACAGCAATAGTTTTGCGTGACTTAAATCTTTTAAAAGACAACAGTAGCACAAAAGCAGCAGTTATAATGTTCTCTCTTTACCCAGAAGAGCACCAAAGTTTTAGATTCTAGGAAACAATGAACATAATTTAAGGTAGGAAAGGGGGAAAAAGGGAAGAAACCCAGCAAAACACGCAGGAGGTTGAGTTATTTGTGAAGAGATTTTCAATAATTCTATTTGAAATTATAATGATCTCCTCCACTAGCCAGGATTGTAATGTTCATGATTATGTGAAGCATGCTTAATAGTTACTGACACTTGTATAAACATGGATGTTAAAGTGCATAATGTAAAAGAGACAGATTAATGTTTCTCTGATACATTCACTCAAAATGGTACTGCTACAAGAAGGGTGGGTCTTGAAGATACTAGGCTAAATGGAAGAAAGTGGACACACAGGGGCAAATCCTGTGTGAGTCCCCTCAGCTGAGGCACTGAGAGTGTCAAAATCTTGAGATGGAAAGTAGAATCGAGAAGACAAGGGCTTGGGGAAGTAGGTGGGGGGATTAATGTCTAATGGGGACAGTTTCAGTTTTTGCAAGATGAAAAAAACTCTAGAGATGGATGGTAGTCATGATTGCACAGTGACATGGATGTTCTTTATTGCCACTGAATTGTCTACCAAAAGTAGTCAAGATGACAAATTTCCCGTTATGTAAATTCTGTAATAAAAAGTACCTGTCCCCAAATGATTCTCACTTCGTTCTTCATTCTTTATTCTTGCTTTCCTTTATTGCATTGTGGATATTCATGTAACTCAGCTTGAATCTTTTCTGGAACTAAATATGGAAGGGATGTTTTTTAAAGTCACATTTAAATGAATGGAAAGGTAAATGAGACCTTTATGGATGAAAGTAGCCAGATGTCACACAGAGAAGCCTGTCACACTTGGTTGGGACTCCTATTTCTGTGACAAAGGATGTTTTTGGCAAGACTGCTGGGTTCTTTTCACAAAACAATGACCCAACTGTTCTATTATGTTAACGAGAAGCTACTAAAGCTGAAGGTCCCACGTGAGGTGGGAGGGCTGTAATTCAGGAAAGCTGGTTCTAACTGTTGGGATGTGGGGAGGAGAGACATATTCTATTTATCTTTGTGTCATATCTGGGGCCTATCTCTGTGCTTTGCTTATAGTAAACCTCAATAAAATTTGTCACTTGATAAGCAGTTCTGTATCTCAATGGCACATATGCTGATTTTTGCAGACCAGGTGATAAAAGATTTAGTCAGCAGTTAATACAACTAATGTCAATCAGAATTATTTCCCCATCTTGATTTGCTTAGATCTAAAATATCCCTCAAAGGCTCAGGTGTTTAAGGCTGGGTCCCTAGCTTGGTGATATGGGGCAACTTTAGGAGGTGGGACTTAAAGGGAGGTCCTTAGGTCATTGGGGACATGTCCTTGGTGGAGACAGTGGGGACCCAGCCCCTCCTCATCTCTCTCTTTTATTCTTGGTCAGGAGGTGGGTGGTTTTGTTCTGCCACATCCTCCCACCATGATGCACTGTCTCACCACAAACTCAAAAGCAACAGAGCTACATGTCCATGAACTGGAACCTCAAAATGGGGCCAAAATAAACCTTTTCTCTTTATAAGTTGATGGCCTCACATGTTTGTTACAGTCAAAAGGCTGATGAGTGCATCATCCTAGGCTGTCCTGTCTAAATGGCTTTAGGTACAGAGGGAGGGACTTTAAGGATGGAGAAATATGCTAGTGGTCACAATAATGAGGCCTAAGGATGTGCACACACTCCCTGCCCTGCAGGGACACCCAGCCAAGCATCCTTCTCAGTCTGGTCTCTCCTCTCTGTGGGCCACACCCCAGCCAGTAGCAGAAAATCTAAGCACTGCAGTCAGTATCCATGTGGTTCCCACTCACATGCCTTAAAACCCTTGGACTCTGGCATCTTTGTGACAGTGTGTCCTCCTTGATGGCTTAGTCTCCTCTACCCCCATTTCTCCCTTTGGATTATTGCAAAGCTGTTTGGACAGCATTGCTCAGACATAAAATGGCTTTGACTCTGTGTAAATGCGAGATCCGTGCACAAAGTCATCCTCTGCATTTTTCTCATGAGTTCATAGCAATGAAGTTTGTATTGCTTCCATGAAAATTCAATCCTTAAGGGAACATACGGTTGCTGATTAGCTCCAGGTTCATCCAGAGACCATGCATCTAACACTGCATGTTTAAGAAAAGCAAACACACAGCATGGTGGAGACACCCTAGGGAGAGAATTTTCCCCCTTGTCCAGGTGCTTTTCCCTAATGAATTTCACTCCTGGTGTCCCACAAGCTTCTTCTGAGAAGGATGTGAACTCCATGAATGGGTCACAGCCTGACTGTTGTGAAAGACAACACTGGGATGTTTTCCTTGGTTGAAAGTAAAATAGGGATTGTTTTGATGCCTTCTGATTTTCTTTTGGAAAATTGCTTAGGGACCAGTGGCTGCTGGACCTTTAAACCAGGTCTTGAACCACGATTGCTGGCATTTTTAAGTGGCTTCTTTGATTTCCTTTCCTCTCTGTTGGGCCATGCTGTGCCACCTGTGACCCTCACCATAGCTGCTTCCCCTCTGGAGGCGAGGGGCTTAAGAGGCTGCCAGGCTCAGGCCTCCAGGTAGCAGGAGGCTCCGTGGAGCCGTCTGAAGATGCACAGCATCTTTGAAAAGTGCAATGTCCTCTTTAAAAGCCAGTGAGTATGCAAATGGAAATTGAGATAATGAACATACAGGGGAAATAGCAAAACCTGAGGGGCAGCCACTCAGGGCTAGCGGAGCGGTGCTGATTCACATTGGAGAATCGACAGGCATCTTGCAAAGTTGAAATCTGAAAGAGAAGGAGGATTAACTGTAGGGTCCTAAAAGGGGATGAAAGGCGATGAGAAAATCAGAACCACATTTGCAAAGGCCAAGACCATGAAGGAAGGGCTGGGTGAACTCTGGGGAAGCAGTTTCCTGCACAGAGTGCCAAGAAGTGAAGCCTGAGGAACAATGATATTTGCTTTCATTTACTGAATTTTTACCAGGGGGCAGGTTTCTTGGATTGTGTCATGCAATCTTTACAAAATCCCTGGGGATTGTGATTATTATCTATTTCCATTTTACAGATAAGAAAAGTGAGGCTCAGTGAGGTTAAGAAATGCTCCCCAAGGTCACATAGCTGGTTAGTGGTTGTGCTTGGCCTCATTCCTGGGCACCACACTGCAGGTGATTAGCCACTAGCTATAGGGAGGGAAAGGGCAGAGCCTGCAGGTAGCATGAGCAGAAGGCAAGGAAGGGTTTCCATGTTCGTAAGATGGGACTTTGGGGCTATTAAGTAAAATGAGGGTTACTTGACAGCAGGTTACTTGAACCACGATAGTTGATCTAACAACCTAAATGTGATTAACAGGAAGGTAGCATATACAGTGTGGATACACTGAATGCATGTCCCAAGCAGGATGGAGCAGGATGAATCAAAATTACATCATACTACTCAGGATAGCACATGATCTAAAACTTAAAAATTGCTTATTTCTGGATTTTTTCATTGAATATTTTCGGGTCAACGTCAAACACAGGTAAATGAAATCTCAGAAAGTAAACTGCAGATCAGGGAGATACTGTATTTCCATTTTACAATTGAGGAAAAAGAGGCACTAAGAGTCAGATACCTGGCCCACATCAATAAAGACACGTACCACACACACACACCATAAAATTGTCACACACACAGCAAACACATATTACACACACACACACACACACACCATGCAGATAACACCTATGCAAACACTGCACACTTCCAATACAGACTGTACACACAACACAGGTCACACACACATCACATACCAATATGTCATACATATCACATACGTACATACCATACATCACACCCATATAGAGCCCATGGTGTGCACACCACATACATCACACCACATCCACATGATATGCATCGCATATCATCACATAAACATCACATACAAACCCTAAACATAACCCATACTACACAACCACACATACACACACACTTCACATACATCACATGCACACTATTTACACACACCTCTCACACACCATACACATACATATAGATCACAGATACATCATATATATCCCCACACAGAGAATACACATATGTCATGTGCAGACCACACACACATGATATACCCCACCCCACATACAAACCACATATATGTATACAAACCACACAACATCAGATATGTGTCACATGCCACACACAGTATTCACATACACACACACCATACATCACACCCATATATAGTCCATAGTGCATAGAACTTATACATCATATACATATACCATACATATCATATAACATTCACACCACACACATCACATACCCAAACTGCACAACTACACATCACATACTCCACACACATCACATGCACATTTTACACACAAACCCCTCACACTTCATAAATACACAGACCACAGAAACATCACATACCCACACAGACTACATATGTCACAAGCAGACCACACACACACCGCATGCCACACACTCCACATACAAACCACACATGTGTATATAAACCACACACCATATACACACTACATACCATGCACTATACACACATACACAACACATATGTCATAATACCATGCACAAACACCACATACATCACATACACTGTAAATAACTATACACCACAAATCATAGATACATATACCACACACTCATCTTATATAGACAACACACGTACACATCAACACAAAATGTGCACTATACATGCCCTCCACAAGTTTACCACACATATGTCATATTCATAGCATACATACACACAGAGTTGGATATACCACCCACATATACACACATACCCCACACACCTCACATAAACACCACACCCAACACTTACACATCAAATGCAGACCCCAAACACACACCACAGACTTTCCATACATGCACCACAGAATCCAAACTCATACACACACACACCATGCCAACACTCATTATACACCACACATACCATATACACACCACATGCACATCACACACAAGCACATCACACATCACACCCACACCGAACATATCATAGCTATAGTTACCACACACCTATTGTGCAGGCCTCACACATACGGACACATGTACACACCAGACAATCACATACATAGTACACCATACATATACACCAAACACAGACTCATACCACACACACCACACACCACATATTCAAACACAAATCACACATGTCACATATACCCCACATACACAGAGCACACATATCACACCACTACACACACATGCCAAACACATATCACACACAGAGCACCCTCAGAAACCTGCCGTACATCACATCCACATCACACATCAGGCACACCATACGTATACCACATACACACACCACGTACACACAGGCCACATGCAAACCACACACAGACCACATATGCAGCACACACAGTGCACATCACAAATAACACACAGAGAGCACACACTCTCTATATACCACACACATAACCACATAATACACATCACACATGCCACATACACACGTCACACAGACACCACATAACACACATAACACATACTACATACACATGACACACAGACACTAAACATGCATCACACACAGCCATTCGGCACGTGGTCTACCACGTGTCATTTGAGTGACCTCTGCCATCGCATTTCACAAGGAGCCCAGTCTTCTGCTGTCCTTCCCGTAAGTGTGTGGTTCAGGAAGTGGGTCTAGAGAGTCAGGGGATTCTCAACCCCCCCTAATTTCTGTCTCTGAAATCCCAGCCCTTGAAGGTGACCTGAATGTAACCGACTTTCCTGTCTTCACAAAAGTGCCCGCTGATGGGTGGGTGCATCTACTTATTCTGGGAAACCCATGGGACCACAGAAAACACTTCTCTGTTCAGACAATAAAGGTTTGACCCTGCCACGTCACCCTGGGCAGAGGAAGGAGATCTATCCACTGCAGCCATAAGTCGATTGATTTAATACGAAAATTAGTTAAAGTGAGTTGCATCATAGTTCTTGGTGGTACAATATAGCTGTATAACTGAAGGGAATGAATTATGATTTAGAAAGGCATTTTATAGCACACAGGTAAAATAATTTACTGATATACACACATATATATACATATATACACATATACACATATATGTAAATATATATATATATATATATATATATATATATATATATATATATATATATTTTTTCCCCCATCAGAGATTGAACCCAGGGTTGCTTAACCACCAAGCCACATCCTTAGCCTTTTTCTTTTTTTTTTTTAATTTAGTGACAGGGTGTCACTAAATTGCTGAGGCTGGCTTTGAACTTGAGTTCCTCCTGCCTCAGCCTCCTGAGCTGCTAGGATTACAGGTGTGCAACATGATGCCCAGCTTTAAATCAGACATGAAAAGTTTTGTTGTTTTTTTGAAGAAAGGCCTTGCATTATATGAGAGTGTACAATTCTAATAGTATGAAATCTACCTCTGCGTAAATTTCTTAAAATGATAATCATATGTTAGGGCAATTTATGGTACAGCATGGTGACTATGGTTATTAAAAAATTGAAATTTTTGGAGGGTATATTTTCAGTATTCTTAACACAAAAAAAAGGTAATGATGTTAGGTGACAGATGCTAATTATTTTGATGGTGGAAATTGTTTTGCAATGTATAGTATATTAAAACATCATGTTTTTTTTTAAAGAGAGAGAGAGAGAGAATTTTAATATTTATTTTTTAGTTTTTGGTAGACACAACATCTTTGTATGTGGTGCTGAGGATCGAACCTGGGCTACTGCTTGAGCCGCATCTCCAGCCTCCAAAACATCATGTTGTATGCCTTAAATATATAGAATATTTGTCAATTATACTGCTATAAAGCTATAGAAAGTGATAATCTCAGCCCAGGTGACTGCTAATTTAAATTTTTTAACATTGTCATTTGTCTATGAAAATAGTCCAATTACATAAATTAATTGATTTATTCAATTTTTTTACTTTTACCAAATTACCATGTTTCAGTATGAAAATGGTCCATTTTACTGTTAGAAGCTGGTAAAAATTACAGCTTAGGTTTGACTTGAAGTAGAAACTCTTGGTTTTTAATATGACAAATATTTTCAACTCAGAAAAAAAAATCTTGTTTTCTTAAGCTTAAGCAGGTTGCATGCCTAGTCCGAATTTGATAGCCTATTTCCATTGCAACAGTGGTTTAAAACCATGGGTCTCCTTTAATTCTTAGTCAAAAGCATTTATGATACATAGAATCTTTTCTTTTCATGTTGCATTTTTCTTATTGTTGGGTAGTGGGAAAACCCAGGAAGTACTCTGTGCTCCCCATTAGGATGAATGGTTTTCTTCCATCCTGGTCCTGAGGTGCTATTGGCTACACAGAAGAATCCATGTAGTCCTAGAAGAGAGTTGCTGTCACCATCTTGGAATCTGTGCCTTTGAAATGTGGCTTCTCACATCAACTAACATCTTCAATTTCAAAAATGAAAATGGTTCTATTTCTTAGCAGTTCAATTTGCTAGGGACACAGAAGTGGGGACTGTGGCCTGAGACTTTCAGTGTTAGCAGCATTTTAACATTATTTATGCCCTGTCAAGGAGATTTGTTCTTTTAAAGAGCCAATAATGAACAGAATTAATGAATAGAAATAGCTTATTCTTTACACAGGTCAATGTTCTAGTGTTTCTTTTGAAACCCTTGCCTCAGGGAAGCGGTCCTAAAAGAATAGTCATGGAAATGGAGAAGTAGGTCTCATATTCCTGTATTTATAGAGTCTCTTAATAATCTCATGAAATCTCCATAATATCCTCAATTTTGTCTCAAGATCCTTTTGGCTGTACACTTTACCCAGCTCTGCTCGACTACCTATAATAGCTCATCAGGTGGCAGAGGGGCTTAGAGAAATTGATGTTTCTGAATATCATTTCTGCCAAAATAAGATCAAATGTAATTTGAGAGTTGTTTTCATGCAGTGAGTTAACTCTACCTCTTGGAAGCTGGGTGGCTTTGGGCAAGTCACTTAACTTCTCTGTACCTGATTTTCATAGAAGTAAAATGAGTTGCTAATGGTAGCTTCCTTGTAGAGCTTTTGTGACATGGGGGAAGGGGGGATTACTCAACAATTCCTGTGCAAAGCAGGATTTAGAAGATGAGCTATTTCTCTTTTCATTGCACTCAGCTATTTCCATGAAGGGTTTTCTGAAGAAGCTACCAAATACTGTGAGCTCTCCCTCTGGGGTCTTCATTAACTGTCCACAATGCCTTGTACCGACGCCCAAAACTTGTGTAGGAATCAAAAGCAAGGCACACAGATGCCAGTCGGGGCTGGAGAGGAGGGAGACAGCCTGCTCATCTCCCAAATCCTGACTCTGTCATCTGGACACTGGCTGAAGACATTCTTGTAACCCTGGGATTTTTGCATGATGCTAACGTCAGCTAAGCCTTTCAAAGCCACCTATAACAAAGGAGACAGAGAAGGATAGAAATGCTTCAGAACTGAACATTCAGTGAAGGGAAGTGCCAAAGGCTCATCTTTGCAAGTGCACAACATCAAAATAACAATCTCAAAGAATCTCAGCGCTGGGCCGTGTTTCCAGGTCCTAGTACCGCTCACGGTATTTATTAAACAACTCCATTCTTTCTGCTCAAGCAACCCTCCAGATCCACAGCATACCCCTGCCACTGGAAAGCATGCAGATGGTGATCGGGTTCTGTCATTCCAGTCATTTCCATTAGTGTGGATCTGGAATGCTAATTAGCTTTACAAAGATTCCTGTTTTTTCAAAGCAGAGTTTTTAAAAAAAAGTGTTTAATGTGGCCTATTAGTAGGATGGTGATGGAGTGCTCTTTAAAACTTCTACTTATGCAAAATCATTGACAAAATTTCACAGGATAAGGCTCAGGAAGGAGGAGACACAGGGCAGATGTGTGTAGGGGTTCCAGCAGGCTGCAGGTGGGGGCAGGACAGACATGCCAAAAGGAGCCCACAGCTCAAATACCTGAGATGGTTGCTGCCAGCAAGACTTTGCCCTGCCTGGGCCCAGAGCTATGGACACTTCTGTTTCAATTGGCGAGCCTTGGCTTCTGATCTTTGATCATAAAGCAGCAGCAAACATTACCATAATTGCTGCTTATCCCCCTGAGATGTGTTTTCTTGTGACACACAAGACATTACTTAAATTTATTTTAGCGTGTTCTGTGGCAATTGCTATGTAACTGGAAGGTGGCATTATTGGCTTGTAGAGCAATACAATTGCTGTATGTATTCTCTGTAAAGAAATCGTGAAGGAAATAGGTATGGGTGTCATGGGCCATTAATAATAAACGAGGCAAAAGGAATCTACTGTGTACATTTGCACATAATCACTAATGTGCCCTAGCAATTGTGTGTGTGTGTGTGTGTGTGTGTGATTGCCTTTCTATACTAGAAATTTCTGTGTAACGGTCCTTGCAAACCTGGATTCCAGAGCCTGTCTCAGTATAATAATCTTGACTTAGGACAAAAATGTTTCTCTTCCCTGGATCTCACTTTTCTCATTGGTAAAGTAAGAACTAGATGGATTCTAAGGCCTTGGGAGGCCCAGAGCTAGTGCAGTAGGGGAGGTCCTGTCTGCCCACTCAGCCATGCAGAAACCCAGACTCATTCCAACAGTCAGCAGGGTTCACAGCCTGCCTGCAATCGTAAAGGATTTCTTTATCAAAATCATAGCTTTAACACATTTCCTTTCTGCAAAAAAAAAAAAAAAAAACACTCTGAGTGGAAATTGCAGTGCATACATTCTAACAAATCATTCTAGAACCGAGGCTTTAATAAACAGAAGCAAATGTGCCCCAAGGCTAGATAGAGCCTGGATGATGTTGTTGAATGGCTCATATCCATAAATGGCAGTGGCTAGCTCCCTGTGTTTTGCTGCAGGCTTCTTACCTGGAAAAGGCGTAGGTGGTCTCCTGACCTCATCCAGTCAGTTGATCCCTTCTACTCTAAAAGAGATGGACTGGGGACCCTGAGTGCTTAGTGCATTGGCCCCCAGAATTCTTGGCTTTGCAGATCAGAAGGAGAGACCCAACCCTTTGCCTCCTGCTGAGTTGAGTCTCTTCTCTGACTTCCAGCTGTCCACCAGGCTTTAAGCATGACCACACTTTTTCCTAGAGCCTTAAGAAAAGGTGTAGAAAGCACCTGTTTCACCTCCTGATTTGGAGATCAGAGAGTAAGTCCTGAGCTGAACGACTAGATTAAGATGTCTTAAAGGATGGGGTTAGATGGTGCATGGATTCAGCTTGACCTGACTGCAGCCGTCTTGAGTTGCAACCACTGTGATTGTCCCTGCGTAGCCCTAGTGGGTTTTGCCTATAGTTTTCCAGCATCCTACAGACAAGCCATTGGAGTGGCTTATGGACCCTTGTACTGTCAGCACCCAGAATGTGCCTGACTCCGATTGTTGAGATAAAGCAGTACATTCTCGCTCAGATGAAGTCATCTTTTGGCTTGATTTTTTTATAGGACCCCTTCCTCTGCCCAAATAATAGGGATTCACTAGTTTGGCTGTCACCCAAGACGACCATGCTTTTGTCAGTAAGTCCTTCATCATTGCACTCTGTCTCTTTCTGCCTCTCTGTTGATCTCACAGCATCTTGGATCCAGTTCTCATACACCCCTGGTCATATAAGCCATTAGCTCAATGACAGGAAAAGCTGACTCAAACATGTGGCTTAGATGGGCAGCCCTTGCAACCATGATGCTCAGGTCTGCATGAGGCACGTGGACTGGGTACACTGGGACACAATGTGAGCCCTCATGATTGCATGGCTGGGGTAGGGGGGACCCAAAGGTGCAGAATCAAGGTTTCTCAGAGAACCTATGACACAGAATCCCTCTGGAGTCTACCAGAAGGGGCTGCAGCTGTGAGATGGGCAATAGTCCTCCGTGAAGAAATAGGAGCCCAGGAAAAGAGCTAAAGGTATTCTTCTGACCTCAGTACCACCCCAAGTCCTGTTGCGCCCACCTCTTGGATTTCCTCCAACCTGGTCCAGCTGCTCCTAGCTCTCCTGAAACAGGGGACTCTAGCGTCTGTACCTTGACGTTTGTGTGTGGCATCAATGTGATGCTCTGTGTTTGGTGCACAAAGATTCCCCGAGTGGTTTATCCTCCTTTCCCATCTGTCTTGCCTGGATCACCACCTTGCATGGCCTCCTGAACACACACCTGCTCTCTCGTGCATCTCTGGACCCTGTGCGTCTTGACTGACCCCGGTGGTCTTCACCTTGGGGTTGTCGACAGCAAATGACCGGTTTGCTTAAGCAATTATAAAAAGGGAATGAGTTGATCATTAGAGTTTATGGGTCATTAAACTTATTTACATTTATTGAAATAACAAGTATGTTTCATTTAACTTCTACCATTTTTGATTTTTGTTGGAAATCATCTGTTTTTATATTTTTTGCTGTTTGTTTTATATGTGTGCTTGACCGTGTCCAAGTCCTTTCTGAACATTTGGAAGTCACCTGTACTTTTAACTTCTTTTGATTAATGGTTCTCTTTACAAAATCAAAGCAAGCCTCAATTTCTTGAGTTGTAACTCAAGACGTCTGGCAATGGTTTCTGACTCTATTAAGATTAAGAATAAATTGGGTTCAGTGGCACACGACTGTAATTCCAGCAGTTCAGGAGGCTGAGGCAGGAGGATGGCAAGGTCAAAGCCAGCCTCAGTAACTTAGCTAGGTCCTAAGCAACTCAGTGAGACCCTGTCTCTAAATAAAATACAAAATAGGGCTGGGGATGTGGCTCAGTGGTCGAGTGCCCCTGAATTCAATCCCACAAACAAAAACAAACAAAAAGATTATGAATAATTCCAAGAATTGTACCATTTGTTTCTCCCCACCATGCCTGCATTTTACTTAATTTATGAATTTTTATGTAACTTGAGATATTTTATCACCTTTTTTATGATATTATGTAATATCATTTCCCATACCCTTTATCTCCATCTCTGGTGCCTGGTATGAACCACAGTTTTCCTGTTTATATCCTAGTTCTTTGAAGTTCCTCTTTTCTCTCAGCCCCCTTCAAGAAGGATCCATGCTAGCTAGTATTTGAGTCTTTCTTGCATAAAAGTTTGATTTGTGTTATTTCCTTTGTGTGGATTTAGGGCATGTAATGTGGGGATAATATTCTGGGTTTAATTTTTCTTTTCCTAAAGCTCCTGTACCATGTGTTCCCATTTCCTTTGTGAAATGCTGCAAGTGGAGCCAGTCTGTGGCCCCGAGTGTTCACATTCCAGGTGGTATTATCTTTGCAGGAGAAGGTAGACCCAGGTACCCATCAGGTAAGCAGGCTTTTCATAGCTAAAGGTGTCTCACCATTAACAGTGCCTGTTCCAGGTTGATTTTTCTGGATCTACCTTTCCTTGAATTTCTTGTGTCCTTTGTAGATAGAGATTTTGATTGTTTCAGAGAAGGATTTTTTTCCATTATATTTTTAACAGCTGTTGTTTTCTGTTCTATTTTTCTAGAAACACTTATTACCTCTATGTTAGTGTTCCATGATCTTATCTTCCAGATTCATGATTTTTTTTTTTTTTTTATGTTGGCGGGCATGCTTTTAGTGTCAGGAAAAATAAAACCAATGAAAAAATGACTAAGTGCAGTCACACGTGTGACTCAAAAAGTTCTCTGAATTCTTCCAAATTCCATTCATGGTGCATCTTCTCTCCCTGTGCCTCTCTTCTGTAGGAGCAGGCCCAGTGGCTTTTATTCCTTGTACCCTGCTCAAGCGTGGTCCAGAGGAGAGCTGTCAGTGCTGAATTTAGAAGGAGAAGGTGTCAGGTAAAGGGAGACCTGATCCTCCAGGGCTGGGCCTTCCCTTCTGTGTCTCCCAGTGCAGCCCTCTGTATCCTTACACCCACTGTAATTCAGAAGAGGACGAAAGTGGGGCCCTCTATTTTTCTCTCCTGGACAACTTTGGAGAAGCAATTCCAATCATAATCACAAATTATTTAGTGGGTACGGTTTCAATTTTGGATAATGAAAAGGTTCTAGAGAAAGATAGTAGTGATGTTTTCATAGCAATGTGAATGTATTTAATTCTACTTAATTGTATGCTTGCAACGTTTAAAAGAGTAGACTTTGTATTTTGTAGGTTTGACTAGAGGAAAATTATTTTTAAAACTTCATGCTGAATTAAATACACAATCTCTGTAAACGTTGGTACAATGTTGGGTCCATGACATTGTATCAGGGCTAAAAACCTCCTTATCACCTAATGACATTGTAGCACAATGCATGGCTTCTGATTGTGGCAATGATGGTGCTGCCAGTCCACATAGAAGCCTAGCACATCCAAAATGTCCAGCACATAATACTTGATAATGACAATAAATGACTGATACTGGATTGCATATTAATAATACACTTTTTATTGTTAAAGTGTTCTCATACTTACATAAAATAATCTACTTTTTATAAAAAATGTTTGCTGTAAAATAGCATGTCACATGAAGCTGGCAGCAGCCCCAGACACCTCCTGTTTCCCAAGTCTCTTGATTTTGCATCAAGAGGCCATGTCGAGCCATTGACCTATACCATGTAGGTTTGTGTGAGTGACTCTGTGACATTCTCACAATGACACAATCACCTGACAAAGCCGTTCTCAGGCTGTATCCTTCAGGATGTGAAGAATAATCAAATCTCAGGATGTGATTAGGTGACACATGACCATATTTGGAGCTCTGATATTGGTAGCATATATATATGTATGTGTGTGTGTGTATATATAAATTTATATAAATTATATTTCTTCTTGTGAATTGACTTTTATCATCATATCATGTCCTTCTTGATCTCTTGTAACAGTTTTTGATCCAAAGTTTACTTTCCTTACAATAGTGAAGCCTCTCCTGCTCTCTTGGCTACTATTTTCATGGAGTTTTATTTCACTTTGAATGTTCATTTGTCATTAAACCTGAAGTGAATATTTTGAAGAAACACATAAATTGAGTCTTGTGTTTTTGTTCATTCTGGAAATCTGTTTTATTTTTGTTTGGTATGGGGAGTTTAAAAGTGAAATTGCTAATAAGACAGCACTCGCCACTACCATTGTGTTATTTTTTTCCTATTTATATTATAGTTTCCCTCCCCCCCACCATTCATTTTCTTCCTGTTGCCATCTTTTTCTTTTAGTTGATTTTTAAAAGAATTTTTTTTAGTTGTAGATGGACACATACCTTTATGTTATTTGTTTTCATTTTTTTTTTAATGTGTGCCAGAGATAGAACCCAGTGCTCCTCTGCTACTGAGCCACAATCCCAGCCTCTGCTTTTTAGTTGATTATTTAGTTACAAAACTTGCCACTAATTTTCTTCTCATTTCCATTTGTGCATATTTTGAAAATATTTTCTTTGTGCTTACCACAAGGATTACATTTAATACCCTAAAGTTACACTAATCTCTTTCAAACCCATAACAATTCCAGCTGCATACAAAGAAAACTCCTCTTTTTTGCTCCCTCTGTTATTGATGTCATCAATTACAGCTTCACATATTTTACCCACTTCATGTTGTACCTATTAATATTGATCTATAATTTAATTTCATGCCCTTATATTTTAAATGCTATAAAAATAAGACGTGGAATTAAGAATCAAAATTACAATTATATATATTTAGTATTCTCAGGTATTTGTCTTACTGGGTATTTTTATATTTTTGTATATCATCTTCATTTCATCCTTTCATTTCAGTTTGAAGGATTATCTTTTTTTCCCCCCTGTGGTATCAGGAATTGAACCTGGAGGAACTTAACCACTGAGTCACATCCCCAGCCTGTTTATTTTTATTATTATTTTTTAAACATTTTGGGGGACAGGTACCAGGGATTGAACTCAGGGGCACTTGACCACTGAGCCACAGCCTCAGCTTTAGTTTGTATTTTATTCAGAGACAGGGTCTCACTGAGTTGCTTAGGGCTTCTCTAAGTTGCTGAGGCCATCCTCCTTCTTCAACCTCCCAAACTGCTGAGATTACAGATGTGCACCACTATGCCCGGCTAGCTTTTTCTTTTTTTATTTGGATTCTCCCTAAATTGCTTAGGGTTTCTCATAGAGTGGTGTTTCAGTCAGTTTTGCACTGCTGTGACCAAAAGACATGGCAAGAACACTGTAGAGGATGAAACGTTTATTTGAGGCTCATGGTTTCAGAGGTCTCAGTCCATGGATGGCAGACTCCCTTGCTCTGTGACAGAGGTGAGGCAGAACATCATGATGGAAGGGCATGGCACAGGAAAGCAACTCAGGACATGGCAATCAGGAAGCAGAGAGAGACTCTGGCTGGCACAAAATACATACCCCAAAGGCATGTCCCCTGTGATCCCCCTCCTCCAGCCACACCCTGCCTGCCTACAGTTGCCCACCACTTAATCCCAGAGGATTAACACACTCTCTCTTCCTCTGTAACTCCTAGATGCATAGATTTTTCTGCTTGGGGAATACCCCATAAGTCTCTTAGGCTCTGTTTAGTTTTCATTATTTGTTTTCCTTTATGTTCCCAAGACTTTATAACTTCAAATGACCAGTGACCAGTCTTCAGGTTTGTTGGATCTTTCTTCCGCCTCTTCTATTCTGTTAAGTCCTTCCAGTAAATTTTCCAATTTAGTTATTGTATTTTTTAGTTCCAGAATTTCTGTGTGGTTATATACTCTCTCTTGATTTGAGTCACAATTTTGTCCACAAGCCACTTTCTTGATTTCCTTTAATTCTGTGACCAAGTTTTGCTTTGACTCTTTGAGTATGCTTGAGACCATGTACTTAAAATTTTTGTACAATAAATCCTAAGCCTATGTTTCTTTAGTGTCTGTTTCTGGAGACAGCGTGTTCCACCGAATGGGTTTGTTTTTCTGTTTCATGGTGTGCTTCGTGATTTTTGCTGTCGTTGTTAAAAATTGGTGATTTGAAAACAACGATAAAAAAGAAAACCAGCCATCTTTCTCAATTTTTGCAGACTGTCTCTGTACAGGGAATATCTTCAATAATTAGCCTGGTAGGAAGGCTGAAGGTCGTCTCCGGTGCTTCTGGGCATGCATTTCTCCTAGGACTGTCTGTGTGCTTTCCCCTCAATCCCCTCACGTATGTGACTGCTTGTAAATGTCTTCATTTCCCCAGAGTCTCTCTTGTGCCTCTTTCCTAACCTTAAATGTACTACTGTGGCCCTTTGCTTACAATTTCAGGCTTCCAATACCCACAAGTCTGATGTTCTCCTGAAATTTCCAGGTATTGAAGCACACAACACTCCTTTGAGCATCCCCTGACTTACTATTCAAACTTGCCACCATTCCTATGTCATCCCTGTCAGTCAAGACAGAAATCTGTTCTTTGGGTAGCTGCCAGACTAGGCAGAATCTTGCAAAGAAGTTCCATTCTTTTCTCCTGTCCCAGTGGAGGTGCCCAGAATTGACTGGCTTTCTGTAGACTGTATGGGGGAGAGGAGGGGAAAAATAAGCAGAAACATGCAATTTTGATCATTCTTTCTCTTGATGGACCTTTCCCTTGGTTGCTGCAGATCCTCGACTATTTTCTGGAGCTCCCACAGAGCTATTTCACTCAGGGGTTGTTTGCTGAATGTTTCTGTAGAAAAGTGAGGACCTGGCCTTTCTCATTTGCTAACTTGCTCATGGTCTTTTGAAACTTACAGAGTTTTAAGTAGATTCTTAATTGGTTTAGGAGTTGGGCAGGTAGGAGGGTGATATCCATGTGCTCAACCCCCTTAATTTTTAAAAACCTGACCTGCTGGTGATTGAGGCAGTAACGAAGCCTACTTTCATACAGCTTACAGGATACAGGCGAAGACAGAGGTAAACGGCCATGGCTGGTAAACAGAATGGAGGCCTAACTGTAATCTGGACCACAAAGCTAGTAACTGGAAGCTAGTAACTGGAAGCTAGTAACTGGGCAATGGGTGGTGTCTTAGAGAGTCCAGGTTGAGATTCTAGAGTTCCGTAGGCTATGTGACCTCAACAATAGCAATTTAATTCTCACCTCGAAGCTTGGAATTCCAAAAGTAAGGCTCCGTCCGGTGAGAGATCTCTTCCTGGTTAGTAGATGGCTGTCTTCCTATGCGGCCTCGGATGGTTGGGGGAGAGACCTCTGTTGTCTCTTTCTCTTCATTCTTGGGCACTCATCTTATCATGGGGGTTCCATCCCTATGACCTATTTATCCCCTTCCCAAAGGCCCCTTGTCCAAATACCATCACATGGGGGATCCAGGCTTCAACATATGAATTTGAGGGGTGGATGGAAATACTCAGTCCATCCCAGGAGATGAACCAATTTCTAGGGATGCCATACCACAACAAAGCAGCACAAACTATGGGGCTTTAAGAAATAGTATCACAATCAGGCACAATGGCACACACCTTTTAACCCAAAGGCTCGGAAGGCTGAGGCAGGAGAATTACAAGTTCAAAGCCAGCCTCAGCAACTTAGTGAGACCCTATCTCAAAATAAAAAAAAAAAATAAAAAGGGGGTCTGGAGATGCGGCTCAGTGGTCAATCACCCCTGGGTTCAATGCCGGGTACCCAAACAAATAACCAAACAAACCCCCAAACAATCCTGTTTCCAAATAAAGTCACATTTGAAGTTTCTAAGAGCTTGTACCTCACCCCTCTCTTCTGGATGACAACAATTCAAACAGAAGCAGCAAGCAATACCTGACATAAGACAGTCACGGAAGGCCTCTCTGCAGACCTGGTACTTTGAGGTCTAGGCTAGAGGGGAAAGAACTCAGTGGAGCCACCATGGCCAGGTAAACACACTCAGCCGAGGAGCAGCATGTCTGGCAGCCCCTGCGGGAGGGGCTGGGTAAGTCTGCAGATGTGAAAGGAAGCCAGAGGACCTAGATGAACGAGGAGACATGGCAAGCAGATGGACTAGGAGAGCCTTGGAAGCTAGATAAAGGTGTGGGCCTGATTCTGAAAATTCTGGGATGTCACTGTGCTCTGCTTTTCCTGGCTGCTTGGGGAAGAGGCTGAGATCAGTGGGTGAAGGGAGACCACTCAGGCTGATCCGGTGATAACCTCCAGTCTTTCTGATTCTTCTGGGGACACAAATGAAAAGGAGAGAAAGCCTTTATTTTTAATTGTTGTTCCGGGTAATGCAGTTGGAAGTGATCTGACAGTGAGGGAGAGGAGACGACGCTGAGGAGACACAGACGCTTACAAAGAGGCAGCCACGTTGGCATCTTGCCAAGGAGAGGTGTCTCCGTGGGAGTGGCAGAAGAGTGGGGCACCTGAAGCCAGCATGCCTTGGTGATGTGGCCAACGGTGTGATGCAGCAAAGGGTCACCAGGGACGAGGAGACCATGGGGATAAGAGAAGTTGGGTGCATTGTTCTGGTGGCCCTGGATCCGGTGGAGAAGAAGACCACCAGACCCAAGGATGGGCAGATGATGACAAGACAAAGAAGAGGTAGCACTTTCCTGCTGGGAGGGGAGGATATGACCCAGAAGAGACCATTCATGAGGGTGAAGGAGAGCTCTGCTGGAGATGCTGCAGGACAGGCAGGGACCTGGAGAACAGACCGCTTCTGATTAGGGAAAGTGGTTGGTGGACCCTTCAAATGTCAGAGGGATTTGATGAATAAGTAAAGCATTGCAGAGGGTACAGCGATGTCTTGGGGGAGTAAACAAGAGGGGTGTGTTGAGCTGGACCCAGGGGTGTGTAGGGCCTTGTAGGTATACAGAGTTGCATTTCATGTGTATAATCATCAGTGTGTTTGCTAATATTTTGAGTGGACCATGAGAACTAAGTCAACCTTACATAAGGCTGCAATGAGAAACTCTGAGATTACAGAGAACAGATGTCAGCTTTAGCATCTGTGGAGCTTGGGTAAGCTGCAAAGATTAAGAACAGATAGCTAGCACATGGTGCCTCCTCGTTAATGGGATACACCAGGCACCAAAGGAGGAGAGGAAGAAGAGAACCAAGAAGCTCAATAGACTTAAAAGCAGTTAGTGTATGTAGAGAGTCTCAAAGGGTAATTAGAAATACAGAATCAAGATGAAAATCAGTGGAATAACAAAGAATCTTCTCTTCTTTGCAAAGAGACCTAGCTCTGAGGTTCTTCATTTGCAACAAACTGATCCATCTGCAAATCACTGTAGGTTTCTGTCGCCCACCCCTACGGCCATCAGTCAGGACTGAGCTCATTGCCCAGGTTGGCTGGAGGAGTATTTCTACAGGAATCTTTCACCAACTTCTTCCCTGGGCATTGTCCTCTGCTGAAGATACTGTCCCTGATTGCAAACACACCTACAGTGAGAAATTCCGGGGGTGCTCCCAAGCTGTATCCAAAGAGAGCTCTTCTTTGAGGGACAGTGAATTCATGGAAAAAACTCTAAGCAAAGCTTCATTTTTCTTCCTACTTTTGGGAAGAAGGCTTTATGGGTTTAGACCTGGGCTTCCTTTCTCCAAACTCTGCAAAGCTTTTTGCCATTGAAGGCTGAGATCTTAATTTGCAGGGTCTGGATCCTCTGGGGATTAAGCCAGAATGATCTTACAGGACAGAATATGGGAACTGGAGTTCAAGGCAAAGAGAGACCTGGGCCACCCCAGGGAAGGGAACATCTGGATTGCTGGAAATGGGGTATCCCCAGGGGAGCAGAATCCTGAGCTCCACCCTTACATGGTAGCATCTTAGAAGGGATGGCTGCATAGACAGGTGAGGAATGATTGTGATACTGGAAGAATCTGCCACATCTTCACTACCAGAAACACTACCGAGGGTGGCCTGAATTACTCCCCTGAGCAAACTCTATCAAGATGGTATCTTTTTGATAACTTTAAAGGAAATATGTTAACATGGCATTTGTCAAAAATATGTCATACAAAGACACATCTTGGGCAATGGATTTCAAAACTGTACTGTGCATTAGAATCACAATCATTTGCAAAATATTGCAGAATGCTGGGCTCCATCTTCAGAATGTCTAAGTCAGTAGGTCCAGGGTAGAGGTGAAATGTGCATTTCTGCCAACTCTCTCCAGTTCTGATACTGCTGGTCCCCAGACCATTCATTGTCTTAGTGGAAGAAAGGCAGCAACACTCCTGGTGAACACAGTCCCGAGGTATCTTTTCATCCATTACATGTTCACTTGCTCAGAGGCCAAGGGGTGGGGCTCCCACTTTCTCCCTCAGTTTGTGCCCCTGATGTCAGCATTTGGTTCTGACTGGTACTCTGTGGCCCCAGGACATAAATGGAACCGCCATCCCTGACATAGACTAATGGGGAAGCGGGGATGATATGTAAGGTTGGGGGTTGGGCAGTTTGTGCCATGCACAAAGATGTCTAGCAGAGGGCAGGGTTGGGACTGGGACTCAACCCATACCCCTTTCCCTAAAGCTGGGCACCTAGAGTGGGTTGCACCTGCCCAAGAAAGTTATTCGCACCAAGGGCCCTCTGCCCCTCAAAGCATGCACTGTCTGGTGTGGTGAGGGATAGCCTCCATCCAGAGAGGGGGCCTCTTTAAATTTGATCAAAAGCCAAATGTAAGCTGGCATGGTTCTAAGAGCAAAGTGGGAACCTGGCTGAAGGAGGCTCTTCTCACAACCACCCAAAGGCCCTAGGGCAGGTGTAAGTCTGTGAAGAACAGGCCTGCTTCAAAACTAGTCACACTGGATTGACTGGCTGAGCCAGTTTTTATTTGCCTTAGAAAAGGGAGTAGTTATGCTTCTTCCATTTGGGCAGTGAGAATCCCATTACTATTTGCTACCAGGTTCTGCATCATCTCACCTGGGGCCTAGCTCACCTGGATCCTGTTCTCAGCAACGTTGCCTGGCACTGTGCCCCAGGCCTAGTGAATCCGAGAATCTGGAGGTGTGGCCTAGCCCCCCTCCCAACCCAGGTGACTCAGTTGAGGCTAACATTTGAAAGACATTAGTATGGAGCTCTTCCCCATCTCACAGGCCTAGAAATCTCCTGAGAGTGTTGTTAAAGTCAGATTCCAAGATCCATTTCCATGGTGGGGTTTAAAAGTCTGTTGTCTTAATGAGTTTTGGGTAAGGTGATGCTGCAGACCCATAGCTCCGCTTTGAGTATAAGGTTCTACATTAGTGCAATGCTTCTGGGCCTTGACTTCTGTCTTCCTCCAGGCTGCTCTAACAAAAAACCATAGACTGGGTAGCTTATAAACAACAGAAATTCATTGCTCATAGTTCCAGAGGCTGGGACATACAAGAGCTAAGAACTTGAGACTCCATGTTTGGTGAAGACTTATTTCCCAGTTCAAAGATAGTGCCTGATGGTTGTGCCCTCAAGTGGGGCAAGAAAGAGGTGGTTCCCTGGGCCCTATTTTAGGAGGGCACTAATCTGTACCCTCCCAAAGGCTGTCATTGGTGATTAGGTTTCTCAGGGTCTGACTTTCAGTGTATGAATTCAGACCATGGCAACCTCACCTATAATCATAATCTTGCATATGGATGCTTGGGTCCCACCCACAGGGGTTCTGATCCAATTGTGTCATGGACTGGGCTGGAAATTAATCCTGGCTTTAAAATTTATTTACAGCTCCCCTGCTGATCCTAATGTGCAGCCAGATGTTAGAGGCTCCTAGTCTACAAGCAAATGGGGCAGGCTCTTAGGAGGACATAAGTTAAGGGGAAGAGAAAGGAGGAATTTGGGAACAATCTGCTCCTCTGGCTGATGAAAGCTTAGGGCTCCCAGCAAATGACAAAGAGGCCAGGGACATCATTTCAAGTGAGCTGTTTCTTGTTTAAAGGGTCTCTGGGGGCCCTTGTTTCACATTCTCAGAACAAATTATGATGCTGTGCAGCAAACGGCTGGATTCTTTTGCTTGTGGGATTTGCAGAACAGAAGGGCTCCCTTGAGCTCCAGGTCTTTGTTCTCCAGTTCGATGCTGGAAAGGCCTTCTTGCCTTCAATATTTTCATCTTTTTAATCTTTTCACCCTCCTCTGTTTGGTCTTCAAATTCCATTTTATCATTTAACCCCATAACCTACATTTTGGTTGTCATGGAAAAACAACATCTTGCCTTGTTAGCTTGGATGTTGTTTCAGATCTCAGAAACAATAGCAGGCAGTGTCCAGACCCATGGTCAGCATATGCAGGCAGTCCCCTGGGAGGGCTTTCCTGAAGACAGGGCACATGGCAGGGGGTGGGGGACCCTGTTTTCAGACATCATTAAAATAGGGGTAGATGTGTTGACAGTCTTAAATGATTTTGGTAAAAAATGGTGTATCTTTATTTACATATTCCAGTGGCCATAAACCCAAGGCCAGAATTATGCTAACCTAGTGCACAAAATAAATCTTTTTTGAATGATAAATAGTAAAATGCACAATTCTTCAGCAAGATTTTTTTTTAAAAAAACACATACCTTTCTTGTGGATAGCAGGGCAGAAATTTACTTTGGAAATGCACTTCAAAGACTAATGCTGTTGGAAATTACAAAGGAAGTCAAAAGGGTGTCAGAACAGGTAAGTTAAACCTAATTGAAAGGACAAGAAAATGTGGATTTTGCTCAATTCTCCTAGTGCATTTGATATTTCAAAAGAACGAACAATATAAGTGGGAGAAGAAATCTTCATCTTTGAGGCTTAAATTTAATATGGATCGATGTTATTGTCAAACATTTTTAAAGATGCCTGTATAGAATTGTTAACCATAAATCTTTTTTTTTTTCTGATTCACCTCTTTTTGATCAGTGTGGTTCTTTGACAAAATTGTTTATCAATGTCAGAAAAATAAATGTGCTTATTTCCTTGAAACGTTCATGTAAAAACCCCTCAGTGAAAAAGCAATTCTAACCCAAGATTGCCAATGGCGGTTTTGGACATAGGATCCTATTAAATTAGAGTCTATTAATCTGTGCTGTCCGGTTGGCTAGGGAGCAGGGTATTTCGTCTGGCTCGAAAATGAGAAGGTTTTTAATTTAGTATCTGCAAACTGAAAGAAAGTCTTATGTGGTTAGCAGTGATTCTAGCTGGGCAGGCAAACAATCTAAAACAAAAGAATAGGGTGTCCTTTCAATGAAATTATTTTAATTCATTGAATTTTCAGAAAATTCCAGTCCTCGCCGTCGATTCCAGGAGCATGCAGTAGGTGGCACCTACAAGCTCTTTTGGAGGCGAGCAGGCGCCATTGAAGCAGGAGCAGCTGCCGCTGCAGCATTGGCACGACTCAAGAGATTGAGGAGGGAGAAGGAGGCAGGGAGGCCGGGAGGAGGACGGTGCAAGGGTGGTGACGCGCGAGCCGGCGGGCTCGGGCCAGCGCAGGTGCGGGGCTGCTGGAGCGGCGCAGGGCGCAGGGCGCAGGGCGCAGGGGGGAGAGCAGCTGGCAGCATCGTCATGGCTGCGGGCGGGAGCACGGCTCCAGCCTCGGAAGGAGCCGCATCCGCTCACCAGGCGCTGCCTGTCCTGCGCGAGCTGAGCCCGAGGAAGCTCTGAGCGGAGTTGTGTTCTTCTCCAGGTAACCGATGTCTCCCGTGGCTTCCCTGCACCCTCGCGGGGCTACCGGGGCTCCGGCGTTAGCCACTGAAGCGGGATCACCACTCTCCGGGTGGGCCAGTCAGTCTTTAAATACTGAAGTTGGGTAGTGGGGAAAGCAAGCTGCGTTTCTACAAAAGGAAAAAGAAATTCAATATCTTGCACATTGTTGGGGATTCCTTGCAAAACAGGAGTTATCGTGTTTTTTTTTGTTTGTTTTTTTTTTTTTAATTCTGTGGTTGCAGGTGTTTCTGTTGTTGGAAGTTGATTTTAATGCATTTACAGAAAGTCATCCAAAGATGCGATCCCAAGTGAGAAAAATGCAAAAGCACCTTAAAGGCGGGGCGTTGGATTCAGCATGTTTTCATTCTGGACCACTTCGTGTCCCTGGCTGGGACCTGTCTAAATATTTTATTATGTGTCTTTAAAAAGAAAATGCTCCAAGGTATCTACTGGTGTTTTTCCCCCTTGTAAGAGCTGAGGATAGGCAAGGCGCTGCATCTAGCCCTTAGTTGTAAGACTGTGATTTCCCCTCAGATGACCGTGACTGCCCACAGCTCCAGGCTCCCCTGCAAGTATTGCTGGCTCTTCCCAGCATGGGCATCTCTACACATCATCCGCTTGGGAATACAGTGTCCCTTGGCTCCTTTAAAAACTCCAATTCGCATACTGTGGAGGTTTGAGAGACTTTTTGAGCTAGAAGCTTGGGAATCATCTGCTCCATCCTTGAATGGTGGAATTCAGGGCTTAAGGGACAGTGACACAGCTGGTCTTCCTTAGGAATTTGTTTCGCATACTGACCCCTATTATCTTTTAAACAGCCCCCTGTGCTTGTGAGAAGCTAGTCTAGCATATCAGAACTTTCCTGGTTTGACATTAAAAACAAAACACCCCCCACCCTCCAAAAAAGCCCAACTTTTAAAAATATCACTTTAAAGGATATTTTCTAGATAGCAATAAAAGGTTGGAGCGTTTTACATTCCAAATCAGTCCAAATGTACTTGGTTTCCAGCGGCATTTGGATTTGAAGAGGTGGAGTGGGAGGGAGAGAAAAGAGAAAGATAAAATTAGAATAAATGTAATGAATTTGTAGGGAAATCATACTATTTTTCCCCCCTGGTTGTTGCCTGAAATTGCAAATTGTCCACAATGCTGTCTATCCTATCTCTGGATATGCAGGCAGCCCTGTGAGCTAAAGGAAGGCTTTCAGTTCATCTTAGAGAAATAGAAGACACAACGACAAGGAAATCTTTCCATCCTATTTAAAAGATGACATTTAATTTGGTAATGAGGGTGATGTTCCCTGGTGAACACAGGAAAGGAGGTGGGGAGGAGAAGGGAGTTTGCTTTCTCTGTATCAAAGCAAGCACAGAATTGCTGCTCAGCCCTGCTATCCTGCAGATGGGAGTTATATGTTCATGGTTCATACAGAAGCCTTCAGAATCTTTCCTCATTACTTCTTTAATAGAGTTGTTCCTAAGAAGAGATGCAACCACAGTGAACACTAAGCTCAAGGAGTACTCTTTAGCAACTGGCTAGAGACCCAGCATCTCAGCAAAGCCATTTCACCCTGAGAGACAGCTGTTTTCCCCATCCACACATCACTTATTGCTTCGTGAGAAATATATTATTTCAGCAGTAAATGACACCCATCTCAATGAGCAATTAAAACCTTTGAAAAATCACACAAGTTATTAAGAAGAAATTATATTGGTTATGATAAAACTATCATATCATTCTTCTAATTTGGGGGCCATGATTGATCTATTAGAAATCAATCTATTGATTCAGGCAAAAATCATCATTTCCCCAAGATGAATGCAGTACATTTGTGCACCAAAGAGTTTCTTTGTGACCAAGGGGAGCATTTGGTTGTCTTGGGTGAGAAGGTTGCCAGCCAGAGATTTTAAGAGAAAATTTTGCTCATGTTGGCCCGTAACTTAGAATTCATATTTTTTTTTTTTTTTTTTTGCAGGAAACAGCTGCTCTAAGGGAGAAGATGATGGTTTTCATGTTGTCCAAATTGTTGATGTTCCTTTAAAAACTTAAGTTTATTAACAAGTGCATATATATTTGAGCATAATCTTAAAATTATTTAACTGCTTTCAAATAATGCTTTAGTTTTTATTGTGTGGCTTGCAAGTCTCCTCATTGATCAGGTAAGAAGAGGTCTTTAAAACAGTCGTCAGAACAAATAAACTCTCATTCTCTTGTTTGCTCTTGCCACTAGCAAATTCTGGAAATAGATTTCTTGTATCCCTTTTCTCAGTGCAGTGAACTGTTTTCCTATAAACCAGTGCTGTCCAATAGAAAATGTGTGAGCCACGTGAATAACTGAACGAGTCCTGTTAGTTACATTAGAAAAGTAAAAAGAATCAGGTGAAATTGATTTAAACAATATATCTCCTTTAACCCAGTACATCAAAAATAACCATTTAAACATGTAGTCAAAGGCTGGGGCTGGGGCTCAGTGGTAGAGCGCTTGCCTAGCACTCGGGAGGCACTGGGTTTGATCCTCAACTCCACATAAAAATAAAAAAAGATATTGTGTCCACCTACCCCTTTGCCCTTAAAAAAAAATAAGATGTAGTCAATACAAAATACCTGTAAGATATTATCTTTTATTTTCTTCCTCCATGCCCAGTCTCATTACTTAGGAAGTCTCGGTTTGGATTAGCCAGACTTGCTTCAAGTCCTCAATAACCCATGTGGTCGTGGCTGCTCTGTTGACCAGCTACAGACTGCTAACAGTTGACAAAGCAATTGAAAAGCTAAAATGTTTGGGCTATTGTCAATTAAACACCCTCAAATATACAGATGGTGTCCAATTAATGAGAGACTTGTGTCCTTTCCTTTGCACAAACTTGAGCCTCTTATTTTACTTCTTTACCGGTAAAACAAGAGGGCAAGGTCAAATACTTAGATTCTATGAAAAATATCCAGTGGACAGATTTGTGGTCCAATCTGCCTAAAGACTAGAGGGCTGTGTTATAGACACAGAGGAGACAGGTGCACCTGATCATTGCCAATTTTTACCACGTGACACCCCCCCCCCTTAGCTCTGGGCCATCTCTGGTGACAGAGTTCAACAATCAAGCCCCAGCCCCATTAGGGATCACTCAATTTTCAATTTAAATTCTTTTACTGGGGAAGTAGCAGCAAACCTGTCGTAAAGCTAATAAAAAACTGGTGTGCTATCATGGACCTTGTGATTAGATCCACTTCACAGATCTTTTAGTAACATCCTTACTGGCATGAGTATTTTCAATGCTTGCATCTATTTATTTTGACACCATGGAATAAAGACTAGTGAAATGTAACGGTTTATGATTGAGCCATGAATACTGCATTCTTGAAACACAGAAACTAATAACTTTCATGGAAAGATGTCAATTTTTTCTCGATTCTCTGGATAGCCTCCATGATCAATGAGTGCTGGAGGGTGGACAGTGTTTCCATTACAGGGCTCTCTGTCTAAGAAATCATGATAGGAAATTAATGGAGAGCAGTATTTTGTGCAAAAGAATCTTGGTCAGAATTGTTCTAAAGTTAATTAATGTCGGGAAAGTGATCTTATTTTTTGAGGAAATAAGAGAATGCAAGATCTTTCTCATAGGTCTTTCCACAGTAAACACACACAGTAAACACAGTAAACACACACACATGCACACTACATACCCCATGCACACTACATACCCCATGCACACTACATACCCCATGCACACTACATACCACATACACACTAACTATCACACAAACACTACACACTACACATCACACACACCACATATACCTTACACACTATATACACCCACACGTACTACAGACCCACATGCACACATAAAAAACCTAAGTTCTCTAAAAGGATCCAGGCCCTCATCAGTGTTCAGATGAAGTAGCTCTTGGAAGGGAAGCTTTTCTTCCTTGGTCACTCTTAGATTTCAGTTGTTTTATTGGAGCACCTCTGTGACTTTGGAGTCTGGGGATTTATCTGCAGATACAAACTAAATTATGTACTGAGCAAAGAGGGGAAAATGATCCCATTCCAAGTCTCTGCATCCAGGAAAAATCCAGGTGGAATTCAATCAACTCTATTGCATTGAAAACCTACCCTCATTACAAGTCCAGCTCAATGCCATTTTGCTGTTCTGAATAAACTTGAACTCATCTCGCTAGGCTCACCCCATACCCCCACCACCTCAGTATGCACACACTGGAGATCCATGGGTTGTCTCATTCCTTCCTGCCTACAAAATAGTTCCTGAGACTTAGAGGTGTCAATGGAATAATCCCTTGGGACTTCTAGAATGCTCTTTACCTGTACCTATTGGGGCCTCTAAGGACTTCACTGGGTTCTTCATGAAGAATGAATGGTGGTTACAGCCGACTTAGAGGCGGGGGATGGGCAAAGGTTGATCAATAGGTATGAGGTTACAGTTAGACAGGAGCAAGAAGGCTTGGCTATGGTGTGCCGGTGCACAGTTTTCTTGACTAATGATAAGAGTCATGAACTGCACGTTTCAAGAAGTAGCAGAAAGTATTTTGAAAGTTTTTACCCTAGAGAAATGATGAATATTGAGGAGAGAGGGATGTATAACCTGATCTAAACATTAGATGATTTAGCAGAGCATCACATTACCCCGTTAATAGGAATAATTTTAATCTTTGTATCAGTTAAAAAATTTATTAAAATTGGAAACAGAATGAATGGGAGGAGAAGATAAAGTGTAAAATGTTACCACCATTTAGTAAGGTCTTTATGAATGTTTGCAAGTGAAGAGAAAGTTGGAACTGTTGGTTAATAGAAATGACTCAGTGACCTAGATTTGAAAAGAACCCAAATTTCCCAGAATATCATGACACTCAAGTGTTGCTTTTTGTTTTAATTTTTCGAGATAAACTTACAGAGGACACCCTGTGAATCTCTTCTTTATTCTTCCATTCTTATAAATGTTTGTTTAAATGGACCTGAACCACAATTTCAAGATGCAAAAATAAATCAGGTTGTTGAAGCAAATATTTAACATAATGCATGAAAATGATGTAAATATGGAAGAAACTTCAGTGATCTCAGGGTTGGGAAGAATTTTCTGAGGAGGATACTAAACTAGGATACTAAAAAAGGGCAATTGTGTTAAATTGGAAGAAAATAACAACTAACATAAAAGTACAGATAATTGTAACATGAGATGAGGTCTGATGGATCTCAAATTTTGTGGTCCTTGGAGTCACCTGAGACTAGGGGCTGGGATGTAGCTCAGTGGTAGAGCTCTTGCCTAGCATGCTTGAGGTCCTGGGTTTGATCCCCAGCACTGTGGAAAACCATACCAACCCCCGAGACTCTGATTTGGCAGATCTAATCCAGTGGGGCCCAGCATGTCTAACAAGGTTCCCAATGATGGTAATAATGCTGGGCTGCCGAGCATACTGTGTGAGCCACAGTCTTTAATACCATGTCAGATGAATATCATCCTTGCAGAATAATAGGCAAGTGAGCAGGGGACAGAAACATGCAGGTTTCAAAGACACAGCTACTTTGAACATATAGAAAGATGCTTCATGTCCTCATAGTAAGTGCAATTAAATCAGTAATGAGAAACAGACATCTTGTCACATGAGAAAGGATCAAAGAGTTTGATGTGTGCCAGGTCAGGTGTGAGGAGACAGACAGCACGCATGAACTATGGAGGGATAGGTGGTGGAAAAATCAGTGGTCATTTTTGGAGTGCAAAGGGTAATCCATATTAGATTTAAAATGCAGGTCCACTCATAGGAATTTCTCCTGCAGACTCCAACACTTGATGAGATACTTGTGATAAGGCTGTTGGTTGAGCCAAAGATGTCCCTTCAGGAGTCCCAGTGCAGCTGACACAAAGCACAATATGGTCTAAATGCACTCAGGGAGAAATCTATATGCAACACTGTAGGTGAGATACTCCCATTGGTGGGTCTCTCTCTCTCTCTCTCTGACTAAATGGCTGTCAATAGATGTCATTCTGACTGTATGCCCTTGTGTTAATGCCTGATCACAATGCTGGTCCCTTCCAGTGGCCGCTCAATTTGTTATTCGCACAGGACCTGTTTGACCTCAGCTTTCCTTTTTCTATCTGATTTATGGCTGGTTACTATTACTGGAGACTGAGAAAAAAAAATCACTTTAAGTTGCCACTTTGGATTAATGTGAAGCCATGAGCCCATTATGTCAACATTAGAAAAACACTTTTTTTTTCTTTTAACTTTTTCATTTCCAAACGTGAAGTAGTGTTGGTTTTTGCATTGGCAACCATTCTGTGATATTTTCTTTCTTACGGTGACATTCTGAGATCTTTCATGAGAGTTCCATCTCTGTCCTTTACGACAATTCCAGATTTCATGGAAGCCATTCTGTTCTGGAAACAAACCATGTTTAGGGCTAAGGCTTCTTATGTTACAACCCCAGGACAGCCAGTGTGACCCAAACCTCTTAGTTGTGGCTTGTACTAATAGAAACCATCCTATTTAGGAAAATTCTTGGCTCATTTTTATAATATACACACATTCACCTACATACCTACCTTCCTTAGAAAATGCTTGAATACTCATCAGCTCAGATGAAGGAGCCCTTGGAGGCCAAAGCTCTCCTTCCTCTGTCATATACCTGGCAAGAATACTAAACATCAGTCCGACTTCGATCTCAGTCTCCTGTGGTCTGGCCTTTGTAAGATTTATCAGGACACTTTTGCCTCTGGTGTTAGGGCTACACTAAAATAATGATTTAGCATAACTCATGTTTTCCTCCAAACGTGTTACTACATTCGCTGTGATTATTTGGAGTTTGGCTTTGGGTGTGGCCCTTTTATGAAGCATCTAAAATATTTTTTTTGGAGGAGTCAGAAAAAATCCACAGTTATCCATTAGAAGCTGCTTAAAATCATCACTGCAGTTTTCAAATGAATAGGATGTAGACGTGAAAGTGGCAAAAGTATAAGTCAGTATGAAAAGCTTTCTCAGCATCTGGAACCCTCCCAGGGCTGCTTGTTTGGATTGGCATGTGGCCCTTCTCGGATCTACCGTGCCTCTGTGTGATTATATGTTATTGAAGATTTTTCTGCAAATACCCTGCACGACGAGTAGCATTCCTCCAATGGTTTTTCTGTTTCCTTCAAAACCGGCCTTGTTTTTCTACTCTCCTGAGCTTTTATGTCTTTCTCCTCCTCGTCGTCCTTCTGTGTTTGGCCTTGAACTTGAGCTGAAGGGCAGGTTCCATCACAGACTGGCTGTGCGATAACTGGCAGCTACTTTAACCATCCAGAATCTGTTTCCTCATTTGTAGAAGAGGGCTACCAGTCCCTAGGTCAAAAGGCATTTCCAAGATATGCTTATCTTGAAACTCAGGTTTTTGCTACTCAGGGAAGATTCTTGGTGGTTTGAGTGTTTGCTGTCTGGTCAGCATTTCAGTGGCTCCTTTCTGAATCCGAGATTTATCCTTCCCCTCTATGACCTGGCAGGAAGCCCAGTGTCTAATAGGTGTACTCTGCAACTTCAGGGAATTCTGGCCTCTAGCCTTGGCCCCTCTTAACCTGCCCAGTGCTCACACTTGCAAATTAATCTGAACATATTGATTTTTTTCCCCTTACATTCTCTCTTTTAGTTGGACCCACAAGGACTCCGTTATCCATCTGGTTAACCCCTTGTTCCTTTTCTTGCCAATGCCCTTGCTCTGCGCTTTGAGCGTCTCTCTCTCCGTGGTGGGTCCTGATTATCATTTTGAATAGGAAAGCCTAGGCCTCACTTGATATTTTTGTCTTTCTCACCTTGAGCTGTTCATCTCTGCAAAGTTTCCAGATGCCTCGGCCTCCCCTAGGAGGCTGCGGAGGAAGGCTACTCGGGGACCAAGGGCTGCAAGATGCTGTTGGTCAGTGGTCTAGACATATTGGTAGCTTGGCCACTTTGCAGCACATATTACAAAGCTGCATAATAACTACAGAGTGGACTGAAATATTCTCTCATTCCACCAGGCTCCTTCTTGGATTTTCTTCTCTACCCCTTGAGGACAGTTCAGCTTCCTGCCCAGTGGTGTGGTCCAAACACCTCTAGCTGGGTCCACCGGTCACTCACTGTTTCCCACCAATGAGCAATGACCAGTCAGAGTGTCGCTGGTGTAGTTATTTACTATACTGTTCTTTTTATCATTATTTTAGATTATAGTCCTGCTCCTTAGAAAAACTGCCATACACAGTACCCCATGTCTTGCCAGCAGTGCCCTCGTGTATGCCCCTTGTTTAACGTCGTCTTTGGATTTATCAAGAGGCCAAGTTGCATGATGGGCCCCTTCCATCCTGGTTTGCGTAACACACTGTATGACATTCACATGAGGAGACTGCCTAAGGATGGCTTCTAAACTGTATCCCCCTTGTTAAGTGACACATGACAGTCTCATCCAACTTATTCAGCTCTATACGATGGAAACATTCCCTTTCCTTGATCCTTCTTCTCCATCCAGTTGCCATTGATGTCTAAGCTGACTTACTTTTTCACTACATGGTGGCCAGAACCCCCCCCCATGGTGGCTCATTGTCCTCTGAAGACCCATGTGACGTTAGCTAGGATTCTTCTGCGGCCTCACCTCGGGTCACTACCCTTTCTCTGACCACTATGGTCACTTTCCTCTCCTTCCAGTGTCTGGAAGGTTCCCTACCGTCTCCCTCCACGGGGCCTGCTCAGGGCATGGTCTGGCTTTGTTAATCCTTCCCCACCAGAGGCATGAAGGGACATCAGCAGGGGTGGCCCTGTCCTACTGTGGAAATGGCAGCAGGGTCTGCACTAGGACTCTGCGGTGACAGGTGAGCGCTCTCTCCCTGCCCACCAGGCATCCCCAACTCCCACAGGTGCGTGAAGGATGTCACAGCAAAGAAGAGACAAAGCCAGAGATTAAAGCCAGAGTGACACATGACAATCTCATCAACCCCACCCCCCATAGTTTTTGCCCAAGGCAAGTGCATCAGAAATAAAATGCAGATTCAGTCAGACACTGAGCAATTATTTTGCATACTTCCTATGGGCCAGATAAGCCTGGGTGGGGGTGGGGGGGAGATGGCAATAGCCATCAATGGAATGGGTAAGAAACCCAATGGGTATGCTTTTACATAGTGGAAAGAAACACAAACCTTTTTTATTTTTTTTAAAGTAAATTTTCAAATGGTAGGTCAGAAAGGGGATTGTGTTCAGGAGAAAATAAAGTGAAGATAGCTATAAACGACCACACTTGGAGCTGGGTTTGTAAATGGAGACAGGCTGGTCAGGGGCAGTCTACAGACAAGGTGGGTGTTCCAACACTGACCTGTGGACCTCGGTGGGAACAGTGATAGAAGGAGCAGTGCGTGCAAAGATCCCTAGACAGGAGTGTGTTAGGTGTGTCCAGGAGGCAAGAGAAGTGTGGCTGGAATGAAGTGAGCTAGAGACCAAAGAGTGGGAATTTGGGGGTGTTTAGAGAGTGGGCAAAACCCTTTGGCTGTTATCCCCAGGAAGACTGGACAGCTGGGGGGAGGATTTGAGCGTATGTATGAATGTTCTGAAACCTAGGGTGAGAGTTGATGGAGCTGCTCAGAGCTTGGGCAGCTGCTGCAGGTAAAAGATGAGGAGTTTGGAGAGTCTGTGGATCATGCAAGAGGTGGGCGGTGATGTTAAGAGCTCAGTTTTGCAAGGTTACATTTGGAATATCTCTTCAGCACCCAGAGATGTCAAGGAGAGAGAAGGTGGTCCAGGGTCTGCAGTTTAGGGAGGAGGACATGGCCATAGGTGTAAGGTTGGGAGTTGTTGGCAGATGGGTGACATTTAAAGTAGTGGAACCAGATGGCATCATTGACCAACTGGACAGTAGAGAAGGGAGGTGTAACCAGGATGGAGATGCAAGACTATCTGGTGATGAATGGTGGTATGGATCTCCCTCTCTGGCCGCCATCCTGGCACAAGTCAGTCTAGGTACACCTCAGAACTCGCTGCTGGGTCCTCAAACTGTCATTTCACAATGGAGGTCAAAATCCATCATTTCCCTGCGTGAAACCCTCTGGCACCTTCCCTTCTTTCTCAGAGGGAAAGCTGACTTCTGGCTCACGTTTCAAAGCTCTGCAGGGTCCACCTGTCCCTGCTCATCCCTGCTCCACCACATGGTTGACCTCATCTGCTTTGCTTCCATTGGAGAATGCCACCACGGGACTCAGCGTCTGGGACAGCACCTGTGTTTGCATTTGATGTTTCCTCTGCCAGGGGAGCTACCTCACAGATCCCCACAGGGCTCACATGCCACCTCTCTAAAATCTTTGCTGAAATATCACCTTCTCAGGGCGTCCTTCCCTGACTTCTCAATGCCTCGGAAGCTCACAACATATTCTTGAAATGTAATGGAAAGATATTGCATTCATGTGTTTTAACCAGATGGATCTACTGAGAAATCTTGCATTTAGAAGAACTTTATGATGATTAAAATGTTTGATTTTCAAGCTTTTAATTGTGCTATAAGAAAGTTTCTTAAAAATACATTTGAATTATTTGAGGCAAAATCATGTAAAATTGCTCCCTTGGTATCTGAGAGGAGTTGTTTCAAGATGCCCCACAAATAGCAAATCTGCAGATTTTCAAATTCCTTATATAAAATTTAGTATTTGCATATAGCCTGTGGATATCCTCTTCTGCTTTAAATCATCTCTAGATTACTTATAATACCTAGTACAACATAAATGCAGCGTAATAGTTGTTATATTGTCTATGAAATAATGACAAGAAAATAAAAGTCAGAAAATAATGATAAGAAAATAAACTTGTTCAGAACAGATAATTTTTCTTCTAAAGATTTATTTTTGGGAGAGTACTGGGGATTGAACTCAGGGGCACTCAACCACTGAGCCACATCCCCAGCCCTACTTTGTATTTCATTTAGAGACAGGGTCTCACTGTTGCTTAGTGCCTTATTTTTGCTGAGGCTTCCCGAGCCCCTGGGATTATAGGCATGCGCCACCATGTTCACACTTTTCTAAAGATTTTTGATCCAAGATTGGTTGACTCCATGCATATAGAACTCATGGACATAGAGCCAACTGTAATGGTGGAATCATTAGGCATCTGTCTTCAAAAATGCTCTATGGGATGATTGATTTTCTAAAGCAGGTACTGTGCCTGTCATGTTTAAAATGTTACCATTATATTGTAAGGATGGAGGAAGTATGCTTATTTTTGCAAAATATCTGCTCTGTGGCATGCTACTAAAAGCCTCCTGTCAAATGGAAAATGCTAATAAATTGAGAACAGTTGTTCTTTCCATAAAAGCAAAATGTAGAACTTGATATCAGTTCTACAACTTTCATTTCTTTGCTGCAAAATAACTAGTGAACCTCCTAGGGTAGCAATTATTTCTATTATATCTTAAAGTTCTTATTTTTTATTTCAAAAACAAAATATGCAAATGCTTGATATCTAGTTGCTCCTGCCTACTTTGGCTTCAATTTCTTTGCTGCAATAATATACACACTTTGCTGAGTGATACAGCCAAGTATTCACCTTGATTCTGTGCCTCTCATGTTAATAGACGTCTTTGTGTAAGTTTTGAATTTCAGTGGACGTTGCCATACTGGGAATATTTATTCTCACATAGTTTCTCAAAAGACTGTGTTTTTATTTTGCTTCTTTTTATGGAGGGGGAGGAGTCCTGGGGATTGAACTCAGGTGCACTCGATCACTGAACCACATCCCCAGCCCTATTTTGTATTTTATTTAGGGTCTCACTGAGTCGCTTAGGGCCTGGCTTTTGCTGAGGCTGGATTTGAATTCACGATCCTCCTGCCTCAGCCTCCTGAGCTGCTGGTATTTTGCTTCTTTAAAGAGTTCATTTACTCTTTCTGGCACAACTTTCCTCCAAATGTTTACTTTTAAAGGGGTGAATTCTTCTGCTCTTTAATTTTTCTCTGCTTTCTTTCAACTATAGTCATCATTGATATCTACGGGGTTCCAGGAAACACAACCTCCCACCACCAGCAGAACAAATCTTAAAGATGCTCAAGTCTGGGATAAGGAATAGTTTTGCATAGAACTTATACTTCTACTTTAAATAATCACTAGACTGCTTGCAATGCCTCAGGTAATGTGAACACTATAAGGCATCATTTAGGGAATACTGACAAGAAAATGTCTTTACGTGTTCAATAATGACAGCACTTCTTTTTCGGAATAATTTTGATCGTGGTCGGTTCAATCTGCAGGTGTGGAATGCACCGATACAGAGGACTGACTATATTTGCTTTTTCTTAAACAGGTCTAATGCTGGGTACAATACAGAGAACAACGACTGTGGGTGTGTTTCACCTGAGGTCTTCCTTGTATCTTATTCACATGGACCTAAGTTTCTTCAAAGGATGTTTGAGTGAGAACCTTTCGTGACCCAGAAAATCAAGATCTATTTTCCCTAGAATCTGAATCCTTAGTGTCCAGGATAGCCCCTCACCTGATTTTCATTATTAAAAAGTTCTGAATTCTTTATTGACATGCATTTTTATATCAGTTGATCGTGGGGATGGGTAGAGTATCTCCTTTCCTCGTTCCTTCTGTTCCTCTCCCTGTCTGTGCGTATGCTTTTTAGAAGTGCAAGGGCCTGCAGTGACAGTCCCACCAAGTGTTAAGAAGAGAGAAATGAATCTCTGCATCTAAAGTTGTCCAGACAGCTTTCCTATGAGGGGGAGGGCTGTGGTCAGCAGACCAGTGCACCCAAGAGAATTCATTGTCACACCTCCTTAGCTAGGATGGTGTTTTCCTAGGTCCAGTTGAAATCCAGAGACCAGCAGGCATTTGGGGAAACCAACAAAGTGATGGAGAAGAATCCCAATGAACAGAGCCAGAGAGATCTTAGATAAGGGAGGAGAACAGGAGCAGCCAATTTCAGTGAGCATTCTCATTCAAATTCAGTGTGGTATCACAGTTGTTCCTAAGATAAGAAAGTGCTTCTATGAAAAAGCAAAAAAAAAAAAAAAATCGGCACAAGAAAGGTTACTGAAAATATAAGGGAGAAGCTTCTAGAGGAATCAAGAATAGAAACCATCAACCTATCATCTAACAGAAGCTATAGAAAGAAAAGATACAGGGGTGGAAATGATGTCATGTTGAGAGAGAGAAGAAAATTTCCCTGAGATGCAGACGAAAACCAGGGTTTTTTTGCCCTTTCTGCCCCCTCCCCTCCAAACAAAGTTCAAAAGCAATTCTAGATATACGATTATTAAGTGGTATAACTTCAAGGTGAGATAAGTGAGGACCCTAACTTTTTTGAAGAGAAGGAAAAAAATTCATAATTTCTTGCAAAGGAAAGAGAATCATACTGACTCTGGATTTCATGATCAAAACGCTGGATGCTGAAGTCAAAAATAAAATAACCCTTAAAATCTGAAGAAGAAAGAATTTGAATTTAGTTTGGCTATATTTCTGAATTTTATCAATCCAGTGAGCAGGCACACACTCATATTTTAATAACATCTGTATTAGTTCATTATTCATTACTATAACGTAATACCTGAGGCAGACTACTTTATAAAGAAAAAGAAGTTTATTTCAGCTCATGGTTCTTGAGGAGCATGGTCAAGGGGGGCTGTATCTGGTCCATGTCCTAAGGTGGCACATGGCAGAACATGGCAAGAGACAGGGAGCGGGTGATCGGGTGTGTGTTCACGTCTGTCTCCTTACAGATTCAATCCTGGGGTTCCACCTTAATGACTTTATCTAATACTAACCAATTTCTTAAAAAAAAAGCCCCACCTCTAAACACTTAATCAGATTAGGTTTCTACTCTCTCAGTGACTCCGATCAGGGTGTAAATTTCAGTATATGAACCCTGGAGGGACATGGAAATCATACCCAAGTCATAGAACGTCTACAGTGATTTGCCAGAAATGTCTATACCAACACATTCAATGGATTCAAGGAAACAGACAAATTGAGGTTTTTAAAATTGCCAACAAAGAGTTATTTTAGGGAAAAGATAATCCATTAAAAGTGTGAAATAAAGTGTTACAGACAGAAAATTGCCCTTCAATTAGAAAAGCTCGATGGAAGAAGTTTACCTTTTCTCTCCTGAGGGCTCCAATCTGCTGTCCACTTTGTTAGTGAAAAATACTTTTAAGATTCGATGAAAGCCACTGCCAACAGGATTCAGAAACGACCTGCAGACAAAGCACAGGAGGCTGATCTCAGACTCTGGAACAGCCGGGCACAGTGGCACACACCTGTACTCCCAGTCACTCAGGGAGGCTGAGGCTGGAGGACTGCACTTTCAAAAGGCAGCCTCGGCAATTCAACGAGGCCCTGAGCAGCTTAGCCAGACCCTGTCTCAAAATGAAAAATAAAAATGGGTTGGGGGATGTGGTTCAGTGGTTAAGTGATCCTGGATTCGATCCCTAGTACCATAAATAAATAAATATAAAATTTAGAATAAATTGCAATATTGTCTCTCAAAACTTAATGATTGGTATATACTTTAAAATATAGCATAACTACCAAAACATCAGATAATGGACCACAAAATAGTTTGGGTGTATCTCCTAGAACTCCTGTGTTGGAGGTTTGATCCCTAAGGTCGTATGTTAATGGTATGTGGAGGTGACACTGGGAGGTAGTTAGGATTAGATTAGGTCAGGAGGATGAGGCCCCCATGATAACATTGGTGGCTTTAGAAGAAGAAAAGAGCCTAAGCCAGCACACTTACTGTGTGGCTATATGATGCTCTGAGCTCCCTCAGGGTGATGCAGAACCCTCACCAGCATGAAGGCCCTCCCCAGATACAGCCCCTTGGATCTCCAAGCTGAGTTAACTAACTTTCTTTCTTTCTTTCTTTCTTTCTTTCTTTCTTTCTTTCTTTCTTTCTTCTCTCTCTCTCTCTCTCTCTCTCTCTCTCTCTCTCTCTCTCTCTCTCTCTTTTGTATTAGAGATTGAACTCATGGTTGTTTAACCACTGAGCCATATCCCCAGCCTTTTTTTTTTTTAAATATATTTTACTTAGAGTCAGGGTCTTGCTGAGTTACTTAGGGCCTCACTAGATTGCTGAGGCTGGCTTCAAACTCGAAATCCTCCTGCCTCAGCCTCCAAAACCACTGGGAATACAGGCATGCAACCATCATGCCTGGCTAACTTTTTAAAAATATTTTTTAAAAATTTTATTGGCTTTTTAAATTTATACATGGCAGTAGAATCTATTTTGATATAATCATAACCATCATGGAATAGATCTTATTTTAACTAGGACCCCTGTCTTGTGGATGTACACAATTGGTAAGATTCACTTTGGTATATTTATATGTGTACCTAGAAAAGTTGTGTCAGATTCATTCTACTGACCCCAGTTAACTTTTATTCTTTATAAATTATCCGGTCTCTGATATTCAGTTAAAGCCACTGAAAACAGAATAAGACATGAGGGAATGCAATTTGTTAATTTCATAAATATGGTCTCAAATCATTAAGTCAGGACATTAAGATTTATTCAAGTCATGAGTGCATGATTTAAAATCATAAGGTCAGATGCCAGAAAAGGAGAATGGTTTCAATCTTTCTAACAGCGGTTGTTTCTGAGAAGACAGAGTGGGGTCATCTAAAGAAAGGGCCTGGGTTTCGACAAAAGAACATTTTATACTTTCCTTACATATTGGTAATCAAGTGCACGCACTGTTATTTCTTGCTTGTTTTGAAGTTTACCATTTGTTGGTGGTTATTAAACATAGATCACTGCGGCTTTCTCCTGCTCTGCTGGTAAGCTCAGTGGTCTGGGTGGGTCTGGAAAGGTTTAATGTGAGCATCCTGGGCTGCTGCCGCCACTCTCTCCTTCCTGCTGTCTTTGAGGACAGGCCTGCCACGCACACCCTGGACCCCAGTGACCTGCCACCTTCCGGATGTGCTTCATGATTACCCACCACCAACTCTATATAGAACTTTCCTGCTCCTCTGGTCTCTACCTGACCCTTCACCCATTAATTGTCCTCCCCCCACCCCCCCACCCTGTTCCTTAATCTCCAGGTCTCAAGAAAGAAAAATCTACATTTCTTATCTAGTTACTAGCAATCTCTTCAACTTTCATCATTGCCACACCCTGAGCAACAGGATTTACCTCTTCCCGACCCCACTGTATCATTTATAGGAAACCTTGCTCATCTTCCTTTAGCTCCTGTGTTTCCAACCCAAAACTTTGCTTCCTATTTCTTTCATTTTTGATCCCTGACCTCATTTTCCTCAAATTGTGGGAGACGGAGAACAGATCCTATTGGACTCCCCAGTTTTTTCATGATTTTTTTTCTTTCAAATTTTGAGATTTTGTTTCTGTGATCATTTTAAATGAATCACATCATTCAGGATCATCAAGGTAATGACCTCATATAAGAGCCCGTAGTGGCATCTGTTGACCTCTCACCCGCGTGGAGGTGCTCAGCATATCTAGTGCCCGGAAGGTCAGGTTCAATCAGGGGTTGAGGTGGTGTCTTTTACATTGCCCTTGGGTATTTGTGGACGTTTTCATTCAGGGTTATCATTTCTCATGGCATGGATGTGATGGAGCCCATGCTTTCTATTGTGAATATTTGGGATGTTCCCAATATCTGGCTATCAGGAATAAAGCTAAGCCTCTTACTTTTAATATGTTATTTTTTTCACACAGAGATCCATGACCTGTTATTACAGGCAATCAAGTCTTGCTTCTCTTTTAAATCAACAGCTTTATGGCAATATAACTCTCCCAATTAAAATGTACACCTCAGTAGTTTTTAGCATATTCGCACAGTTTTGACATTATTGCCACAATTAATGTTGAGACATCTTCACTGCCAAAGAATCCCTGTACCCACTAATGATCACTTTCCATTTCTCCCCAGTGCCTGTCTACTGTATGTCTAGGCAGCCACAAATACACCTCTGTTTCTGTGTTAGCCAGCTTTCTGTCACTATAACAAAAATACCTGAGATACTTCACTTATCATGAGAAAAGGTTTATTTTGACTCACTGTTTTAGAGGTTTTCAGTCCAGGATTGACCCCTTTGCTTTGGGCCTTTGGTGGCATATCGTGGCAGGAGTAGCAAAACTTCAGCTCATGGCTGTGGAGTGAGACAGAAAAAGAAAGAGACCCGGGTCTCCTTTGAGAAAGCACCCCCAATGACCCAAAGGTCTCCCGTCAGGTTCCACTGCCTCCCAGTGGCACCCCTCGGGGAAATAAGCCTTTCTCACATGGATCTTTGGAGAATACTTAGATTTAAGGCACAGCAGACTCTATAAATTTACAATTGTGCATATTTCATATAAGAGGGTTCAAATATGTGTGTGTGTGTTTTGGTTAACATTTCTTTCATCTGCACTAATGTTTTCAAGGTTTAGCCACGTTGTAGCCTGAATCAGAACTTCATTCCTTTTTATTTGCAGTGATATTTCCTTGTTATATTGTATTTCACTTATCCACCAAGTTGATGGATATTTGTATTGTTTCTACTTTTTGGCTACTGTGAATAACATTGCTGTGAGCATCCATGTATAAGTTCTTGCATAACCATATGTTTTCATTTCTTATGGGTGTGTACCTAGGACAGGGATTTCTGAGTCACATGATAATTTTATGTTGACCTTTTTAAGGTACTGATAGAATGTCTTCCAAAGAAGCATGACCATTTTGCATCTTGACTAGCAATGCCCCAGGGTTACAGTTTCTCCACATCCCTACTAACATTTGATGGTGTCTGTTTTTGTTATTGTATATTGCAGCCATCTGAGTGGGTATGAGGTCATATTTTGATAAGCTTTAAATTTGTTTATGTTGCATTTTCCTAATGACTAGTGATGTTGAGAATTTTGCCATATGCCTTCATATATTTTTTTCTGAAGAAATGACTATTCAACTCTTTTCCCCACTTCTTAATTGGGTTCCTTGGTTGTTGAATTACAGAAATCGTACTGAAATTAATCCCATTTCAGATACATGATTCAAAAAACGTTCTCCCATCCTGTGGGTTTCCTTTCTTGATAGTGTCGTTTAATTCTGCCAAAGTCAAATTTGCCTGGTTTTAATCTTATTGCTCACCAATGTAGTGTCACATCTATAAAATATTTTTTTAAAAAGACAGTATGAGAGTTCTTATCATAGTATGATATTTAGCGTTCACAGTTATGGGCTTGATTCAGTACCACCAGAAAAGTCACTTCATCCTTTTCCCATTTCCTCACATTTGTAAAGGAGCATTAGTGTGTCTATGTGTGTGGCTGTTGTTAGTGTTAAAAGATACGTGCAAGGCACAGTGAACCATTATTCCTGGAACATAGTGTGTGCTCAATAAAAATCACTATTGTTAATACTATCATCACCGAATATTTGGAAAGTTCACTTGGGAAGCGTGTAAGAAGCTGATTAGTTTTATGGGGCTGAAACATTAATGGTAGTTTAAGTTTAGCACAAAGAAGAAAAAAACATTATTTAATCCAACATCATAAAGGTTTATGCCTGTGTTTTCTTCCGAGAGTTTTTTAGCTTAGGTATTTGATCCGTTTTGTGTCACTTCATTATATGGTGTGAGGGAGGGCTCCAGCGTCATTCTTCTGCGTGCGGACATCCAGCACATTTGTTGAAAGGGCTATTCTTTCTCCATTGAGTTTCCTTGGGAGCTTTGTCAAAATCAATTGATTATTTCTGGACTCTGGATTCTATTCTAGGCCTCTCTATATCAATACTGTGCCAGTACCATGCTGTGTTGACTATTTTAGCCTTGTAGTGAGTGAATTCAAAGCACAAATTCTCTAGCATTTTTCTTTCATTTGTCTTCAACACAAAACTTTTGGTTTTGTTGATTTTTCTCTATTCTTTAATGATTCTGTAAATCTAATCTAACTTAGACTGTAATCTAAGTGTTCCTTGGATTTGGTTTGCTCTTTCTTCCTTACAGTTTTAAGGTGGAGGGTCAGGATTCTGACTGGAGGTCTGTGTTCTTTCTCCATAAGGTGCTGGTAGCTGTGATTCCCCTCTGGACGGTGTTCCTACTTCCTGCTCCCTTGACTTCTTGTCGCCTTCTTGCTCATTTTCCTCCCTTTCCATCTTCCTGCTCCTTGGTGACCCTTCTCTGCTTGATCCTTCCTGAAAGAAGCCAGATAACCCGTGGCTGGGGCTTGTGCTGAGCGCCTAGTGGTACCGTCTCGCACACCCTCCCTCCACAGCAGCCCCTGTGAAGAAGGGGGACTTATCATCTCCACTTTATCATTCATGCAACTCAAATGCAGAAAGTTTAAGTAACTCGACGAGTTCTTTTAATAGTACAAATCAGATTTGGCATTTGCTCTTCTCCTTCCACTCTCTCCCTGCGGGAGTTCTGTAGGTTTTAGTGCTATTTTTGTATGGATGACATCCCTGTATCTATCATTAGCTTGTAGATCTCTGCTGAGCTTCTAAACGAAAGCCCCATCACCTACCAGATGTCTCCCCCCCTGCCCTGCAAGCCGGACCCCTCTGCAGCTCCTTCCTGGCCACTACCTTGTCTCCAAACCTCCTTCCCGTGTCCGCCCTTTGGGTAATAACGCTGGCTCCTTCAGACCGACTCCCAGATGCCAGTTTATGCCAACTTCCTGCCCTGAGATGAATGTCAGTGTTATTTCCTGTATTTGTTCCTTTCCATAAAATCCTTTCTTCTGACGGACATGCTTCTCATTCCCCAGCCATCTGGTGAGTTGCCTCCTGGGCTCCAGGCAGAATTCGATGCCCCACTAAGATCTTCTTGAGTCCTTGTTTGTAATTTCATGATAGCATCCTCCACATGGGGTATAATGTTTCCATTCTTGAGGTTTTCTGCTATCTACTGCTAGAAGGTGAGCATTGAGGTTGCATAGTGTGTAGAAGGTATTGCAGAAAGCTTGTGAAATACATGAAGAGTTCTAAGGTGAGGGAATATTATTTACAGCTGGAATAAGACTTGTTTGAGACAGAGGTCATTGCAGAGTTATTGCCCCAGATCTCCCTTGCACATTAAACATTAGTCCCACCAGGGACATTATTCCTGATATCCCAGGTCTGATCAGGTGGTTCCTTTAGATCTCTCTTTTGCAGAACTATATCTATATCTATCTATCTATCTATCTATATATCTATATATCTATATCTATATATATATCTCACTCAGGATTGTGGTGCTCGGGATTGAACCCAGGACTTTGTGCATGCAAGGCAAGCACCCTACCAACTGAGCTATATCCCCAGCCTGTGATGTACATTTTTAAATATTTGTGAAGTTATATTTTTTATTCCATCTGCTCCACTTGATTCTGAACTCTATGAGTAGACACTGCATAGGTCTCACTTCTGCATAGGTGTCTCCTGTTCCCTCATCCAGAGCCTGGCCTGTAGCCAAAGCTCAATTGATATTTATCTGGACAAATGAAAAACAGTCACCATGATTCTTTTTATGTTTAGTAGTTTCTATCTCTATTTTGGTTGCTAGTTTTATTATGGAGATGCCTTAGCACAAAAAAGGAATGCTCACATATTCAGCAAACTCATAAAAAAAGCAAATCCCGTGGACCCAGAGATCTTTGGGTGATATTGGGATTTGGGGCTTGTTAGGACGGGTTTTCTTCCAGCTAGATTCTTGGACTCAGTTCTGGAGTTAAATAAGCATAATACTAAACAAGTCTGAGAAAACCAGCTTCCAAGCCTCACTTGAAGAATACAGAGAGGACCTTCCAATCAGGTTCCATGTGACACTGATTTTTTTTTTAGATTTAACTTATATGACAATTTATTTCATTTGTCCCAACCCTACACTCTTGGGTTGATCTTGATTATTTCATGAGCATTGAATACACTTCATCAAACTCTTCAGCAGGCTCTCTTTTAGTCTTTTCTTGTTAATGAACTTCCTGACATTTTTCTATTTCTTCTTTTATCATAGATGCTTCTGCAGTTTCTTTGTAGGTCTAGGATTCCAAAGTATGCACAAGAACAACTGAGGATTTGATGGAGTTAATTTGTAGGCAGATGTGTGTGTTGAAAGCAGAAGACAAGAGGTTGCAGTCTGGACTTTGATCTGACATTCTGTCTGCCAGGAGATTATATATATATCCATTGCCTAAACCCATTTCCTCCCATTGTTAATTATGTTTAATAATTTTTACTGGACTCTGAAAATGATTTTGCTCAGCAATGCTTATTATTATTCCATAATTACTCTAGGAATAGAAAGGGGAAAATGAGTACAATGCTTGTCTGCAGAAATGAATGGATTCCAGGATTCGCGTTAGATTTACCTCTCTGTTTTAGTTTAAAAAATGTGAATATTGCTTATTTCTCTGTTTTTTTTATTTTGCATATTATGTCCTTCCTTGCCAAAGAGGAGACAGGATAAAAGATATTTGATGGTTTATAAATGAAAAAAACACATGTACAATTCCCATGGACCAGGGGTCAGGTTTGTGATGGAAGGAACGTCCATTCTACTCAGTTTTAATGACTGCTAATAATTTTAATGACAGCGAGCCTGGTGATATTCCATTCCTTGTGATTCTTAAAAATAAAACACATCATTTTAGGTTTGATGAATAAAACAACTATCCAAGTTTCTTAGTTAACTTTTAAGTCTTTCTACATGGTGGTGATAGTCTCTGCTTGAGTAATGCCCAGGACACCATGACCAGCCCTTCTACAGACAGCCTGTGACTAGCCTGGCATCCATAGTGCCTTGGTTGGTGGCCCAGTCTTGTTCCTCGCTGGCTGAATCACACTGTCGTCCTGAGTCCTTCTGTGTTTCCAGTTTCAACATTACACATCAGAAATAGTGACACCAGCTTCTTCAAGGTGGTAGGATTCCATGAGATAACATGAACTTTAAATAAATATTAAAAGCTTCCTCATTCCTCCCTCCAAATATTAAAAAAATCACACATGCTGTGTGTGTGTGTGTGTGTGTGTGTGTGTGTGTGTCTTCAGGGCATTGGTGAATTTCTCATCTCCCCCCATTGCCTATCCTTGATTCTGTCCCTCTTGGGATGACTCTGCATCTCCTTTTTTTTTTTTAATTTTTTACATATCTGAAAATAGTGGAGTGCACTACAATCATAATTATCCATTCACAACACCATTTTTTGTAACTCTGTATATAAAATATGTTCACTCCAAATTATGCCATTATACATGAGCTTATTATTATTATTATTATTATTATTATGCATTACAATTCTTAATACACCTTTAGACCACATTTTACCATATCTCTGATTGTATATAAGGTATGTTGACACCAAACTCACATCTTCATACATGTATTTTGTATAATGATGAGGGTCTCCTTCCACCACCCATGCTATTCTCCTTCGCCCCCCTTTCCCTCCCACCCCTCTTCCCGATCTAGAAGACTCTGCCTCTTCTCCCTGAGAAGAGGGTCTGTGTGTGATGAAAGTTGCTCAGAGTCAAGATCCAAGAAGGAGAAACAGACTGGTTCCAGTTTAGCTCCTGCGCAGATGAGCTGCCCTCTGGGAGACTGAGGATTGGCCAGATTTATTGAATTTAGAATTGTGGATGTTTCTAAATGAAATCTGTTCTTGGGCTGGGAGAGTGAAAGCAGAGTCAAAAAGAAAGCAAAGTCATACTTTTCAAAGTCGATTTTTTTTAAAATTTCAAATAAATTCATTCTCTCTACATCTGTTTCCTTTGCCAGGTGTCCCCGGGTGGACAGTGGGAGCCCTGCAGCAACATGCCTGAGCAGAGCAACGACTACCGGGTGGCCGTGTTTGGGCCTGGGGGCGTTGGCAAGAGCTCCCTGGTCCTGCGGTTTGTGAAGGGCAACTTCCGGGAGAGCTACATCCCCACGGTGGAAGACACCTACTGGCAGGTGATCAGCTGCGACGAGAGCATCTGTACCCTGCAGATCACAGACACCACCGGGAGCCACCAGTTCCTGGCCATGCAGAGCCTGTCCATCTCCAAGGGGCACGCCTTCATCCTGGTGTACTCCATCACCAGCCGGCAGTCCCTGGAGGAGCTCAAGCCCATCTACGAGCAGATATGCGAGATCAAAGGGGACATGGAGAGCATCCCCATCATGCTGGTGGGCAACAAGTGTGACGAGAGCCCCAGCCGCGAGGTGCAGAGCAGCGAGTCGGAGGCCCTGGCGCGCTCCTGGAAGTGCGCATTCATGGAGACCTCGGCCAAGCTCAACCACAACGCCAAGGAGCTCTTCCAGGAGCTGCTCAACCTGGAGAAGCGCAGGACCTTGAGCCTCCAGATCACGGCAAAAAGAGCAAGCAGCAGAAGAGGAAAGAGAAGCTCAAGGGCAAGTGAGTGGTCATGTGAATGCCCTGGCCACGGAAGGAGCCTCTGCTGTCCCCCCGGCCTCGCCCCTTCCCCACCCCACGTGAACCCATTATCCGGGCAGCATGTCCGATGCCCACGTGTTAGAACATGGCACCTGACCGAGGCCCGCCCTGGTGTCCTGAAGAAGGCATTCCACACCCCTCACAATAATAATAAGCCACCCTTCTCTGGAGTCCCCGAGTCTGCCAGGCAGTGACATCGAAAGCCAGCACGCTCAGCATCCCAGGGAACTGAGAGAGGTGACGGTCATTTATGAGGGCGGCTTCTGCCATGAGGAGGTAGGAAGACTAAGACCCTTCAAAGCAGGAGAAGCTGGGAAGGCTGAATGTCATCTACCTGCACGAGAGAGAGCTAGAGCTACTGGCACCAACTCCAAACCAGTCATTTCTCTCTGCTCAGAAGTCAATTACATCTTTGGGGGGAGGAGGGAACGATCAGGCAGAGTTTGTGGGAAAACCAGTTGGTCCAAAGTGAACCACGGTGGCTCCCTTCCATAGATTTTTAACTGTATTAAAGATAAAGTAATCCAGCCTTCCTCAAAGGATGTGCATTCTCAGTTAATTCCCACCCGATCCTACCCTAAGGGGATGTATTCACCTCCTATAGACCTAGTGAGCAAGTATCATGTTAACTTTCTACTTATTATTTATTTTCACCTACCAGGATGAGTTCACTAATAGCACACTGCTGTGTCAGAAGTTCTTCAATTTTTGAGTAAAGGTATTGTGACATTATTATTCAAACATCGCAATAATGTTCCTGTGTTATACTTTGAGGGTTTTAGAATGTGAAGTTTCTTTCCTTTCGCCCGTGAGGGCTATAACTTCTACCCCTCAGATTTTAAATTCAAGCAAATAAAGTAGCTATTTTTAGAATAAAAAAATTCCCCTGGCCCCTCCAAGATTTTTGTTTTCCTCTTCAATAACTTGATCTGTACCCAGCTGGGTAACAGCCAACAAAGGCCATCCAGTGACCAGAAGCACATCATTTTTCTAAGTGACGTGAACATGTATATGCTACACTTTGCACCTTCATGAAATATTTTGCAACAGAAGTTGTTCACTGCGTTTTGGATGACCTATTGAAATCAGGACTGTATTCCTGGACAATGCATTTAATCAATAGCAAACTCTTGCATGTTCTATTACATACATCCTTAAAGACCTGTTCAATGCAGTGTCCACCCTAGAAACCATGGTCCTCTTCTCTTAATGATTGTGTGTGCATCCTTAATACTTCAAACCAAATTCCAGCCACTGTAGTTCCTGCAGGAGGCATGGGAGGTGATGGTGTCTGTAGACAGGCTAGCTGTTCTGTCCTGGGCAGAGCCTACTCAGCTTAACCATTCTGCCATGGTGGTTGGGCTCTGCTTCTTGAGAAATTCCCACAAAGCCTGAGTTTTCCTGTTTTAGTTGGCAGAATGCATGCCTGCCCCAACTGGTGGATCATCCTCTTGGACATCTGGGTAGGCAGCAGTGCACGCTTCTTGCAGACAGGGTCTTCCTGGATGTTGGGCATCAGTGCCAACCCCAGGCAGGACTTCCCAGCTGGAGATGTTACACAAACTACAATCTGCACCTGCTATTTTGATGACCCTTCCTATGCAGGGTTTCCTGTCACAGCCACATAGACACCTTCATCCTCCAAAGCATACTTGGGCTCTCAGTATTTCCTAGTTTCCTTTAGTCCTTTCTTATTCAGTTCTCGTATCTGGTCTCATTTGGGGCTCTACCAGTGAGTCTCCCTGGTGATGTATTTAGTGTGTAGGAGGTGCCTTCAAGAACCTCTTGGCTTCACGGTCTTACCATCTCTTTGGGATTCTAGAAAAGAATTCCCTTGTCTTTACCTGGGAAAATGATCATGCTGAGAAAGGAAGGGAGACAGCAGGGAGTTCAGATCATTGGGGCATTTCTAGGCCCTCTTTAAATGCTTCATACAGGTGCCTTCCAAAGGCCATTCCATAGTATTCCATCACATTCCCAATGAGATCTCATTGTTGGATATTCTGGAACATGTTTTTCAACATGTCCCTACATAGTTTTTCCTATTCTCAGAGATTATTAGTTTGTCACCCGAATGTGAAGGAAATGGAAGAAGTTACAGAACTTTATGGCCAACGGGGATTGTCTAGAGTTGGGTGTGTTCTTTCTAACAGTAAACCATGATCTTTGCCACCAGCTGTCATGTTAATAAGGCGTTTATTGTGAATGCTTCCTGCCAAGTGTCCCATTTCCAATTCCCACCCAAAATGAGTCAGGATTTCTTTCCTTGGAAGCCAATTTCTCCATGTTTGAGTGCTTGGGGCTTCATCAATTTGAGGAGCTTATAATTATTGACAATCTGACCTCATTCAGTATACACTCCATTCCTTTGTTCTTTGCCTGGGGGTTTATAGGGTAGTAAGGAAGGAAGCCTTCATCCTGGGGCTCCATTCTGCCATCTTTTTTGTGAACCCAACTGAGGATGTTGATGGTTATATCATCCTTGTCTTTCAGGAGCTCCCCAACTGACTTGGGACTTGAGGGGTTAGTAGCACTGAGCAGGTGGATTTCAACATGTGTTTGTTCCCATCCTCAAATATGGAGTGGTGATTCCTGAGAATATGTCCTACACTGCACATGGGTACAAACGTTTTTTAACCCAGTCCTAGAAAGTTATAAAACTCAAAATATTGCTTTGAAGATGGCACTGTGGGATTATGCATGGGGCTCCATGAGTTCCCTTCTGTCTCCACTGGTCCCCTCTCCATCCAGTGACAAGCCATTGGCATGCATACAATGCAGCAAGACCAACACAAGAGCAATATTGAATTGTTCACTCTATCTAAAATTATGTATATTATATAGTTTATCTTCCTGCATTTTTGAAATATTAAAGTAGTAAACTGTACATATCTGTAAGCTAGTATATTTGTTTCACTGTTTGTAATATTTAAGAAAGGCTCATTCTTTGTAGAACAAAAGACGTACTCAATATTTTAAAAAATCACTCTGTGATACTTTTTTTTCCCCCAAATTTGTAATGTGTTGCACCTACATAAGCTCTCTGGAAATATCCATAACGAATGGGACACATGTAAATCCCTGAAGATATCTTGGAATTCAGTAGCCCACAGATCATCTGTAGACAAAGTATTTGCAGAGCATGACTTTTATATGTGTGGGATATCAATATGTATATTTATATTAAGGTGTATCTATTGTTACAATTCCATTCTCTTATATTTTATTTACTCTGCAGGTCTAAAAATCACCCTTGCATACAAGTTTCTAGTTGCAGCGATGTTCTGAAAATCATGGAACATATTACAGTAAAGTTTCAGATAATGACACCCTGGCTGGGAGGTGCTGATGTCTCTTGTCCATGAGTGTGTGGTGGATATGTGATGGTCTTCACTGGCTGCAGATGTGTATGCTGGCCAGCTTTTGATGGGATGTCTTGGGAGACCTTGGGAATGGGGAAGTCCTGCTGATCCCTGTCACTGGGTGGAAATGAAGCTGATGTTCCAGGCACTCCAGGCTATGAAATGAGTTTGTGATAGAAAACCTACGTACCTTCTGCAAGGTGGGTGAGACTCAATCAAGAGGAGCTTAATGATCATAAAGCATTTGAAGGGGTCTTGTCACATAGTGAGCTTTCAATGGTGACAAACAAAACCAGCAGCTCACAGGACTCTACCTGGAAAGTTCTCTGCAGTGTGAAAATCAATCTATGCAAGTAAAGAAACCACCAGCAACTTTCCATTTCTTGAAGCCTCTCCATCCTGTTTTCTGCCGGCCACTCCCTACTCCAGTCTCTGTCTCTTTTCAATTCTTATCCCCCCTCCCCCATCAGTGTTGCTACATTATTCAGAGTTTCCCGTTTATGCAAGATAATTACAATTAGCAGATCCCATTAGGCCCCATTAAAGGACATTCTGGTACTTATTAAACTTTAATGTGCAAATGAAGTACTCAGGGCTGGGATTCAGAAACCTCTGAGACAGGTGGGGGTGGGACCTGGGATTCTGCATTTCTGGGTCTTCTACAGGCCCACAGACTGCTCCTTTTCCTCTTTTCCTTTTCCAAAATGAGAATTTTTTTTCCATATTTTTATTGGTGTATTATAGTTGAACATGATGGTGAAATTTGTTGTTACATATTCGTACACACACTCCACACGTAAAAAGAATTTGGCCAATATCATTTCTCTTTCCTTCCCTTCCCTTCTCCCTTTCTTTCCTCTGCTGATCTTTGAATTTTTAGGGAGATGGCCCCCTGCAACACATGCACACATCTTTCTTTTTTTTTCATTGATTTTTAAAAAATAAACCACAGTGGAATGCATTACAATTCTTATTACATATATACAGCACAATTTTTCATATCTCTGCTTGTATATGAAGTATGTTGATACCAATTCGTGTCTCCATACATGTACTTTGGATGATGATGTCCATCACATTCAACCATCCTTGCTAGCCCCCTGCCCCTTCCCTTCCCCACCCACCCCTCTACCCCATCTAGAATTCATCTATTCCTCCCATGTTTCCCCTCCCTACCCTCCTATGAGTCAGCCTCCTTATATCAGAGAAAGCATTCAGCATTTGTTTTTTGGGGGGATTGGCTGACTTCACTTAGCATTATCTTCTCCAGTGCCATCCATTTACCTGTAAATGACATGATTTTATTCTCTTTTATTGCTGAGTAAAATCTAGTTGGGTATATATGCCACATTTTTTTATCCATTCATCCAATTGAAGGGCATCTAGGTTGGCTCCACAGTTTAGCTATTGTGAATTGTGCTGCTATAACCATTGATGTGGTGTGTCCCTGTAGTATGCTGTTTTTAAGGCCTTTGGGTATAGACCACAGAGAGGGATACCTGGGTCAAATGGTGGTTCCATTCCCAGATTTCCAAGGATTCCTACCTAGCTTCCACATGAGAGAGACAATGTACACCCCTTAACCTTCTGGTTTGGCTTATTTCACTTTATCTTCTCAAGTTCATCTATTTCCCTGCAAGAGATATAATTTTATTTTTCTTTATGGCTAAATAAAACTCCATGGTGTATCTATACCACCTTTTCTTCAACCATACATCTGTTGATGGACCCCTAGGCTGGTCCTATATTTCAGCTATTGGGGACTATGTTACTCTAAACAGGGGTATGCTTGGATTGCTTTAGTGTGATGCCTTTAAACTCTTTAGGATAAATACTGAGTTTATTTTTGCTGGGCATACACCTCTCTCTAGGAGCAAGGCTATAATCTACTTGTTTTCCAATTTTGCTGCACTTTGAAATCACCTGGAGAAGTTTGGCTGACTCCTGATTCTCAAACCCCTCTCCAGAAATTGCGATAGAGCAGCTCAGAAATGTGGCATCTCTCAGGGTATTTAAAGGCCCCAGGTAATTATGGAATCAAGTTTAAGAACAGCTGCTATTAGCCGAAGTTAATTGGAAATGCTGGCCAACTCCCTAAACCTCCTGGGGTAGTGTGAGGGAGGGGTTGCTTGCAAACCAAGTTCCCTCTCAGTGAATATTTTCCAGGTAGCACATTGGTGGTGTCCATGTGAGGCTGTTGGTCTCCTCTATTACAGTAGGTCCCAATGTTGTCACTGAGAGAAAATGGTAATTCAGGCATAGAGTTGGCATCCACCTGTGCTACCTGGGAGGAACTACTTCAGTGTCTTGGATCGGAGCTGCCACAGCTGTCTACAGTGTCCAACCCTCACGCTGACCTAGTCTCAGTATGGTGCATGCACCATTCTTGGCAGGGACTCAAGTTCCTTTGGCTCCTGAGAATACAGAAGACCCAGCTGCAGTGCTACCTTGCAGCTGGGAACTATGTCTGCCTGGTTCCTTTGACTCAAGGTACTAGCTCTGCCCAGCCAATGTGCTTCCTCACACGGGGCCATGAACGCTCAGGCCTTAATATTTTCCCATTTCTGGATTGTTCTCACTTTCCCTCTTCATTAACTTTTTCTTAAGTAAAAGAGGTTTTCATCCATCCTGTTCTATCCCAAGTCTCCACAGGCCCCAAAGAGGCAGGCATCTGTCTGACATTTTAGTACCACTTCCATTGCCAGAGTACCCTAGTTATCATAAGACTTCGGTCTTTATTGGTTTCCCTTTATAACTCCTTAGTCTCTTTGCCGCAAGCAACATGGAAGGGGTTAGTTTAGGTCACAGTGTACTATTACTCAGCCATAAATGGATGGATCTGGAGACTATCACACTAAGTGAAATAAACCAATCCCCCCAAACCAAAGGTGGACTGTTTTCTGTTAGGTAGAAGCTAACCCACAAAGTGTGTTTATGTGGAGAATAGACGTTCAGTGCCTTAGATAAAGGGGAATGAAGGGAAGGGAGGAGGGACAGGAAAAGGACAGACAGGGGAATGAATCTGTTGTGACTTTCCTATGTTCATATATGAAGACCCCAGAGTGAATCTCACCCTCATGGGCATCCACAAGAAATGAACTTAAAAAATACCTCTGGGTAAATGGCAGAAAGATCAATAGAGGAAGGAAGCAGAGGGTGAGAAAGGAAAGGAGATGGAGAGGTACTGATGTCAGAAAAAGAATAATGTGCGGTTTTCCTCAGTCTCCACGTACGTCCCTGAGGGCGCGTCCCAAAACCCGGATAACCGGAGCGCTCCCCATGGACCACACGGAGGGCTCGCCTGCGGAGGAGCCGCCTGCGCATGCTCCATCGCTTGGGAAATTTGGTGAGAGGCCCCCACCTAAACGACTCACTAGGGAAGCCATGCGAAATTATTTAAAAGAGAGAGGAGATCAAACAGTACTTATTCTTCATGCAAAAGTTGCACAGAAGTCATATGGAAATGAAAAAAGGTTTTTTTGTCCTCCTCCTTGTGTATATCTTATGGGCAGTGGATGGAAGAAAAAAAAAGAACAAATGGAATGCGATGGTTGTTCTGAGCAAGAGTCTCAACCATGTGCATTTATTGGAATAGGCAATAGTGACCAAGAAATGCAGCAGCTGAACTTGGAAGGAAAGAACTATTGCACAGCAAAAACATTGTATATATCTGATTCAGATAAGAGAAAACACTTCATGCTGTCTGTAAAGATGTTCTACGGCAACAGTGATGACATTGGCGTGTTTCTGAGCAAACGGATAAAAGTCATCTCCAAACCTTCCAAAAAGAAGCAATCATTGAAGAATGCTGACTTATGCATTGCCTCAGGAACAAAGGTGGCTTTGTTTAATCGACTTCGGTCCCAGACAGTTAGTACCAGATACTTGCATGTAGAAGGAGGTAATTTCCATGCCAGTTCACAGCAGTGGGGAGCATTTTACATTCATCTCTTGGATGATGATGAATCAGAAGGAGAAGAATTCACAGTCAGAGATGGTTACATCCATTATGGACAAACAGTCAAACTTGTATGTTCAGTTACTGGCATGGCACTCCCAAGATTGATAATTAGGAAAGTTGATAAACAGACAGCATTACTGGATGCAGATGATCCTGTGTCACAACTCCATAAATGTGCATTTTACCTGAAGGATACAGAAAGAATGTACTTGTGCCTTTCTCAAGAAAGAATAATCCAGTTTCAGGCCACTCCATGCCCGAAAGAACCAAATAAAGAAATGATAAATGATGGAGCTTCCTGGACAATCATTAGCACAGATAAGGCAGAGTATACATTTTATGAGGGAATGGGCCCTGTCCTTGCCCCAGTCACCCCTGTGCCTGTCGTAGAAAGTCTTCAGTTGAATGGCGGCGGGGACGTAGCAATGCTTGAACTCACAGGACAGAATTTCACTCCAAATTTACGAGTGTGGTTTGGGGATGTAGAAGCTGAAACTATGTACAGATGTGGAGAGAGCATGCTCCGTGTTGTTCCAGACATTTCTGCATTCCGAGAAGGTTGGAGATGGGTCTGGCAGCCAGTTCAGGTTCCAGTAACTTTGGTCCGTAATGATGGAATCATTTATTCCACCAGCCTTACCTTTACCTACACACCAGAACCAGGGCCACGGCCACACTGCAGTGCAGCTGGAGCAATCCTTCGAGCCAATTCCAAGCCAAGTGCCCCCGAACGAATCAAACACAAACAGCGAGGGGAGTTACACAAATGCCAGCACAAATTCAACCAGTGTCACATCATCTACAGCAACAGTGGTGTCCTAACTACCGTCTTTTTTGCTAGGACTTAAACTGACTTGAGTGTGGCAAAAAGTTGACAAAAAAAGAAAAAAAAAAGAAAGGAAAAAAAAGAACAATCTTTTGTGGTTTCTTGGGAAAACTTCATACCAGGTGATACCATTAAAAAACCCATTACCTGCAAGTGCTGAGTTGAAATGCAGAAGCCACAGTAAAACAGAAAAACATCAGTATGTACAGACTGTTGGAAATCAAGTTTTTCAGCTGTTTTTTGTTGTTCTTGTTGCTGTTGTTTGGTTGGTTGGTTTTGTTTGGTTTTGTTTAAATGGGCAAGAAATAGATAATGTGGCTGGAATAAACATTAAGCAAACTAGAAGGCACAAATCTAACATAGTTTTTATGGACCAAGGAACTTGTATAAGCTTTAGTAAAAGGTACATTTTCACCATATCTTTTTTTATATCACAGTATATAGTATACCTTGTTACCAAATAGGTTGTTTTCCCCACCCCCCTTTGAGCTTTTGCTCTAAAGTACATTCAGGTTCCAAGCCTGACCACTTGTTTAATTAACATACTCTTCTAGGTTCTTTTGGTCTAAGGCTGGAACTTTTTTTTTTTAAGCTGAAATCTTATGACTTTTCATGAGGTGGAAATGTTTTGATTTCAGCAAGTCAAATCTTGTAAAGGCCTGCTTTTTTTTTTTTTAAAGATTATATGAAGTCTGTGCAAAAGCTTTAAAGAAAATGCCTCCGCCTTGCCTGCAATACATGCAATGTATGTTAACTTAGTCTCTATTCTCAGATACTGTTGGTAGTTATTTCTGTATTTTCCTTTTTTTTTTTTTAAATGTATTTATAGTGGTAATCGAAGAGGTTCTAACATTTACATGGAATTCAGTGTGGCCATTTAGTCATTACTGAGTTAATGGCGCAGAACATGTTGGTATTTGAAGTGTTTTCTCCCCCTTTCCCGTACATCCACACATCTGTGTTCCAGGGTTTGTTCAGGTTACCCCCTCCTAATCTGGTACATAACTTGTATTATGTGTAAGTTAAACGTTTTATTTTGAACTCAGAATGTTCCCAGTGATTTAATTCAGCAGGGTGTTTGCTACCTTGTTGGCAAATGGCAAAAAAAAATATCATGAGAAGTATTTGCTACCAAGTGGTAGATGGTGCCCTATGGTAGAATGAGGAAAATCTCAACAAATGTTTTATTATTACCTTTTTTTTTTTTTGTAGCCTAGGCAAGAACATCATTGTAATCTTAAAACATATGATGCTTTTATTAGATGATCAACTAAAATAGCTGGAAGACATACCTTAGAAACAGATAGTTGTAAGTTTATGAAAATGCAAATGTAACTTATGTTTTTCTTTTTTCTGTCTGCCTTTTTCTGTTTTCTCTTACTCCATACCGAGTGTCTCCACAAATGTCTCTTACTCAGAAAAGATTTCTTTTCCTTTCAGTTAAGATTTGCTTGCATTCAGGGCTGTGTCAGCCTTGCATGCTAACCTTGCCAGTTTATATTGCTTCCATTCCTGCATCTTGGTTTGCCTTTGTTCCATTTCTTTGGAATTACAGCAGACTCATCGGGTTACATTTAGTAGAGGAACCACATGTATAATGTCCTGGGACACCGTCTAGTTATACAATCATCCTTCTTAGAGTAAAAACTACCTCTAGATTGTGGTAAGCTTTTACTGTCCCGTAAAACAGGAGCCACAAGTACCTTATGAATGCAAAACTGTAACTTCCTACAGCATTTCCAGTGTCTTTCTGGTGTCCTAGGCTGTTTTCAAAGTTTCCATTAATAGACTTTAAAAAAATAATTTCTTAGCATTTTCTTTCAGCTTTGTTATCTTCATCACTCCTTTGCGTCAACTATGCCACTGTAAATAATATTCCCGACATCTTTAAATTGCCTTTTCCTCAATTTTCAAGGGGAAAGTCATTTGTAAAACATGTGAGGTGGTTAAATCAAAGTTACTGCGGTTTTCTCTTACTGCAAGCCTTCTTAATCACCCCAGGCTGCATGATTTTATATACAGCCTTTCTTCTTCAGATCTGCTCAACTCACTCACTCACTCCTGAGCGAATCCTGCCTCACACTGTCTGTCTGTTTCAGTGATGAATGGCAGAACTCATTGTGGCCTTATCTTTCTTTGTTGTAACTGCTCACTAGCTTTTTCTTGCAGAGTTGCTTGTTTCTGGGTAGAGTTTATTCTCTCTGTCTAGTCACAGATGTGGTCATTATACAGTGCTTTTGTTCAGAGTGGGAAGTGTTTTCAGTGCTGCTTTACTTTTAGTGGGCCACAAGTTTCTTCCACTTTCTAAATTTGGTTTCTAGTTAAGAAATCAAACTAAATTAACCAATAACAAATGAGATGGTTTTTGAAGAACAAACTCCCTTACCCAGCTTTGCAGCTCAAAATAATTTTCCAAGTTCATGGCTTTATTAAAATGAACTTATGCTTATTTTAATGTTAATCTCTTATTGCTGTTCTTTTGTGTCTTTTAATAAGATAATGGAAATATTAGACTGAAAACCCTTTCACTGTTTTTTTAAAGTCCAAGAATGTACTTATTATTGGCATTTTCCCCCCCTATTTTATGCCATTTCATACCACAGACTAAGGAGTAAAATGATACATCTGTTATAGCTTGTTGTTCATCAGTATCTTTTGTCAGCTTCTTTTTAAAATCCTTCTTGTGGACTGGTGAGTCATTTTCAGTACACAGTTTATGTCAGCCCTGTCCTCCAGTTACAGTACAATATGTCCCTTCCCTAATGGTGGCATTGTTAAGAGATGCTGGTCATTTACCCTCATAAAGACTCTCCTCGAGTGGTGAATGCTTCAGTTAGAGTGTAGTGTTTTGATGTTTTTGAATTTGGGGTTTAGAAATGAATCTTATGCTCCTGTTTTTCTATGCAGTTTCTCAAAATAGGCATAGAAACTGAGTCTGTGACCCCGCACATTTTTATTAGTTGCATCAAATTTATCACATAGATTTGGAAAGCAAGCTAATGACTTTAAATGTAAAATGCCCTTTATATTTTTGAATGAATTCAGAATCAAACACTAGTACAATATTTAACTTGCTGCTGACTTTTCTGAAACCATGGCGACTAACTGCACCTCACATAGAATTAATTAGTGAAATATTTGTCACTCTTACAACATAGACTTACTAGCCATCATAACTGGTTAGGTTTTTTGCTCTTATTTTTAATGAAACCGGTACCATCTGTGTGCTCGCAGAAAATTCCCAGTGCCATTTTTGGGAACTAACTAACTAGTCATGTACACCAGAAAATCCATTGGGGCGGGGGTGCTTTTTGAAACAATGCTATTCAATTATTAACCAAGTTAACTTTGATTTCAAAAGCAGCTGTGTTTCTGATGAGTACTGAACAAATGTGTGTAATTTTCTGTGCCAGACTTTTGACTTTGTTTTCAAGCATTGTAATATGGGATGGATGGTTAGAAACAATAATATATTGGGGTTTCTATTTAACCCTTTCAGGACTGAACTGTATTTCCTTCATTAATTTTTCCCTGTGTCGTGGTAAATGTTTGCCAGCATTCAGTACTGTGTTGGTCCAGATGTAGGTTTATATGCTCATTTTTAGCTTATTTCTTGTACCTTGCAGCATGCTCTACACATTCAGTCCTTAAGGGGTTTATTCTACAAACTGTGCGCCTGTAAGGTTTATTAGCAATAAGATAGAAAATTGAGCAAGTTTATACCATAATTTTGTAGAAAAAAAGAATCTGCTCAGTTCCATATTTCATCCATGAAAAACCTGTAATACGAGCAGTTTCAAGGAATAAATAAAAAGGAAATGTAAACCATTGTAAAAGTCTTCTGTTGGATGTGCCTGATGCATGTATTATCGTCTTTGATTTCAGAAAACTTCATAAAGATAAAATTAAATTCTCTATTAAAAAAAAAAGAAAGAAAAAGAATAATGTATATTCCATGCTGGTATAATTACGTCCAAATGGATTCTCTTGTCATGTATAATTAAACAATACAATAAGAAAAAAGGAAACCCACATTTTCCCACTGAACATCTGTAGGCACCATTCTATTTTTTTTTTTTTTTTTTTTTTGGTACTGGGGATTGAACTCAGGGGCACTCGACCACTGAACCACCTCCCCAGCCCCCCCTTTTTTTGTATTTTATTTAGAGGCAAGGTCTCTTTTTTGAGTTGCTTAGTGCTTTGCCATAGCTGAGGCTGGCTTTGAACTCCTGCGATCCTCCTGTCTCGGCCTCCCAACCTGCTAGGATTATAGGCATGGGCCACTGCCCCCAGCAGCACCATTCTTAATGAGTGTAAGATAAAAGAGAAATAAAGTAGAAGTGAAATCTCTTCTTAATTCTAGCGAAATTTCTAGACAGCCTTGTGCATGCAAGGCAAGGACTCTTCCAACTGAGCTATATCCCAGCCCCTGCAATCTTGTTAACAACAAATACACACTGGCATTTAAGAAGTTCCTTTCAAAGTGCTCATCATGACTTAATGTGTTCTCGCTGTGCACACATGCTTCAGCACAACAAGAAAACAGCCCCAAAGTTGGGCACTACAGAATACCCGCCTCACTCCCATTACAAATGTTAGGATACACATCAGGAACTCAGAGCCGGCTGGGAGATGGGCCTCCACACCTCTGGTTCATATTCTCAAAGACTGGTATTTCTCTTCTTGTCAACTTTCACCTTTTAAAATTCGAATAAGAAATGAATAAAGAAAATCTTTACAATATAAATAAATGAAGTACTGTAAAGGATGAACTTATCAAAAGATTGTAGTGTTTTTTTTACTCCTGTTTGACAAACGTATTTTTTAAAAAATATTTTCCATTTTAATCCAACTTTATTTCTTTATTTGCAATGCTAGGGATCCACAGCCTTGCACATGATAGGCAAATGTCCTACCACTGAGCAACATTCTCTTTTTCTTTTATTGTGATGGAACAAGGCAGGGCAGGGCAGACAGTTTGGGGTAATTCCAGTGGGCTCTGAGATTTGAGGGCTGTCCCTACTTGTTGTCTGTCAGCTGGCCCTTAGCTGATGGGGGCAGGGAGAATCTGGTGGAGGAGGTGGGTGGGCTAGATGGGAGGTGGGTAGGTTTTGGATTGTTCAGTTTGCATATGAAAGGTGTGCTTTTAGGGATGTCCTTAACTGTTCCTAGTAACTGACTCATCCTGAGAGGGGCATCCCTCCAAATTAGCAAAGTCCCAGGTGTCAAGACTCCTGAAATGCAGGAAATAGAGAGGCATGATTTATAGACTGTGGATCTCTCCCATGCCCAGGATGGCCACGTGTCATGAGAGGATGGAGTGGCTCAGTCATCATTTCCCCAACATGTTACAATTTCCCAAACTTGTTGGAGAAATAAAGGAAGGTCATAGCATAAAGAATGGGAAATCACAGGCAAACACTGATAAACACAGGGGCTGGGAAACACCTTCTAAAGTCGAAGGAAGCTGCGCACAGTGGCACATGTCTGTAATCCCAGCTGCTTGGGAGGCTGAGGCAGGAGGATCACGAGTTCAAAGCCAGGCTCAGCAACTTAGTGAGGCCCTAAGCAACTCAGCGAGACCCTGTTTCTGAATAAAATATTAAAAAAGGGCTGGGGATGTGGCTCAGGGTTAAGAACCCCTGGGTTTAATTCCTGGCATCAAAATAAACACATAAATTTGAATGAAATAAATGACCATGTCTTGAGTCCCTTTTGAGTCTCTCAGGCTCTTTGGCCGGCATCACCGGAAACATGAAAACAGGGTCCACTGAGAAGCCCCATCCCCCATCTTAGTGTCCTGGAATGTGACAGAATAATCAACCTCTGACACAGTTCGCAATTGGCTCTTATTCCTCTGAGTCAGAGTTTTCTGATAGGTAGAAATGGAGGACCAGTAAGAGACCCTGACCATGCAATGAAATCCAGTGTGTTTGAGATCGATCAGGAGACTCCATGGTTCCTAGAATACACAGTGTCCTCCACACACAGGGCTTTCCCTGTTCAGCTGGACCATGCTTTTCTTGATCACAGGGCATCCCGGGGTCCCAGTCCTCCATGCAGGGGGTCTTTAAGTGTTCAGACTGTTGGCTGTCCAGTGTGAAGTGGGGTGGAGGCATTCCCACACCCAGAGATGCTCATCCTCACTTCTATTCACTCCCTTGGTCCCTGGCGGTCAGGGGCCAGTTCCCACTGGGTCACAAGAACTGACTTGTTTCCCAAGTCCTCAATCAGTAACTTGAAATGACCCTTGGCCAGAATATTTCCATCTTGAAAAAGACTCTACGCCTGGGTCTTCTCTCTCATTCTGGGAGCTGTATGTTATAAACATGCATCACACACTACTGCTCACAGTGGGTGCAGAGTGTTATTTCTCCTTCTCTCTGTGTCCTTCTCTGCATCCTTCCTTTTCTGGTTCATCATGACCCACCTTCATTCTCCTGTCACCCAGAGTCTTCTTCCCTGGTCTCCCCAGGCATCTGTTACCACCATGGTGTTAAACTCATCATTAGGAAATTATGCATTCGCAAGCCATATAATGGTGTCTTAGTAGCAGACCACATATATGATCATTATCTCATGATTATGATAGGGAGACATAGAAGGGCTGGGGCCCTCAGGGCAAGATGGCCCGTGGGGATATTGGGGTGGGGCCAGAACCAAGGAGCATGGAGAGAGTCTTCTGAGGAGGTCAACTTCCTGCCGGGTGAAATTGCTCATGGACACAAGCAGGGGATCCCATCAGACAGACACTTTGGTGCTCCTAAGTGGGGAATCCAGAAGAAAAACTAAAACAGACTCATGGTCAGAGGGGGCACTGCTCAAGAATGGAGTACATAAGGAAAGGAGGAAATTCCAGAAACCATAAAAAGAACAGGCCAAACCCCCCACTGGACTCCCAGTTCTAGGCCCTTCTCTTTGGAGAAGTCTGTCTCTGTGGCTCTTGCAGAAACCCCACTGCTTGCTTGCTAACTCTGTGTTTCAGTCAGCTTGTTCTTTTGCTGCTGTGATTAAAGACCTGCCCAGCACAATTGTAGAGGAGGAAAAGTTTATCTGAGGACTCACAGTTTCAGAAGTCTTAGTTCATAGAAGGTAGGCTCCATTCCTCAGGGCTCCAGGTGAGGCTGAACTTCAAGGCCAGAGAGTATGGCAGAGGGAAGCAGCTCACATGATGATCAGGAAGTAGAGAGACTCCACTGTCCAGATACAAAAATGTATACCTACAAGCCATGCCCCAATTCCCACCCCCTGCAGCCACACCCACCACTTCAGTTACCTCTCAGTTAATCCCTATCTGGGATTAATCCCCTGATTGGGTCCAGACTCTCACAACCCAGTCATTTCTCTTCTGAACCTTCTTGCATAGTCTCACATGTGAGCTTTTGGGGACACCTCACACCCAAACCCTAACACTCTGTGTCGTTTTCTTTAATTTTTTGCTGAACAGATGCAATAAACCCAGCACCCCTAGATGGTAAAACAAAACTGAAAACTTCCTATTTCACAGTGACAGGGTAGCTGTCATAACATCATAGCACAACACACTTCTCATTGCTTGTGGTGATTCTGGTGTAACCAGTCTTACTGAGATGCCAGTTATATTAAGTACAGCACATGTGATTACATACAGTGCACACTTGATATGAGGACAACAGGCTTTGGGCTTGTGTAAGCATGCGCAGTGATGTGCAAATAAGGATGACGAGATCATTTAGCAAAGCCCTTCCTAGAAGTTATCCCTTTTTTTTTAAAAAGGACACAAGACTGTAATTTTGAGAGCCAGTAACCACATGATGAATTTTCATGGGCATTTTGGAAATATTCTTAGAAGTATTTAAAAGACACATAAAATATTGTTTAACCCAAATAGCCCAATATTGCCCTTTCAACATAGAAAACGAATGTGGAATACAAGAGAAACAATCTCATGCCTAGAGATACCCTTTGCAGCCTTAATTAGTAGAAGATTGGTAAAAATTTAAAAGTCTGACACAGCACAGAGCACTGTATGCCACTGAACCATAAGTGATTTTTGCAAGAGCCATCCCAAGGCTCTGTCAGTAACTTAATTATCAAAGAAAACTTAAATTGGGTTCACAAAGTCAAGAAAGTGTGTTCTATAGACGATGCATTTTAATGGAAAAGTTTTTCTGGGTAGAGCTCAAATGAAGTCAGGAAATTAAATTACCTGGAACACTCAATTAATTGAAGACTCCTCTTAATTGAGATTTTTTTTGTCCATCACATTTAAAACAGAAAGCTTTGTAGTGTCTTTAGAGTAGGGCTGTTGGCTTCTGCTGTAGGTTTCAGGTAGAGAGAATGATGTCAAAGCCATCAAGAGCTATGATTGACAGCAGATTGCAATGCCACTTTCCTCACTTAACTGGGAGTGATGGTCATGTCACTAGGATTAAATGAGACTGCAGATAGGTAACAGATCTGGCACGGTGTTGGCTTGTAGTACACACTCCCTGCTCTGCAGCAGTGATCATATCCATTCAAGGAGAGGGGGGGCCCGGGCAGGATATGGGAGAGCGCCTTTAGTACCCTACCTCCTGCAAACCCCCACTCTTTCTTTCTTTTCTAATTGTAAGGCCACGCTTTCTACTAATTAAGGAGGATTGAACTAAAATATGGAGTTTAGGATGGCTGTGCTATAAACATTCTTTTTTCGGTTACATTTTTCACTGTTTCCTTCCACACTCTTTCAGAATCCACTGTCGCTTTCATTCACGCACACTCAGAATAGCTGCTTTCAGGAACTGCTAAATAGAGCCGGTTCAAAATTGCCATTTTTACCCTTCCTTTGACAGATTTTTTTTTTAACATTCTGAGTTCTTTGTGAGGGGTTGGCAGTGGGCTCCTGCTCCCTCTTCCTGAGGCAGATCTCCTGACTCCTTATGAAATCAGGAGGACTGCCAGGCTGGCTGGGGCCACTGGCCATCTTGCTGGGGGCCAGGGTCTCCATGAAAGGTAGGACCCCCTCCAAGAAGCATCCTGACAGTGATGGGCACTGGGCACCCACCTCCTAAAACCTGTGCTCATTGGCACATGACAGAAACCCGCAGGCCAAGGGCTTCAGCAAGATTTTCTATGGGGGTGCCCGGTTTCTGTTTTCGCAACTAAAAGGCTCAGGGGTCACTCCAGTTGAACTGGGCTGACTGGGCTGCACGAAATAACCACACAGGAGACACAAAGACCTTTTTCTTTGGGGCCGCTGGGACGGCTCCTCTTAAGGGTCCGCAGGAAGAGAGAGAGAGCTCGAGAGCAGGCGCTGACCCCTTTTATTGAGAGAAGCTATTCAAATGAGGCCAGGGGTCAGGTTTCAGGGGGCTGAGTCTATCTTCATGATGTCCACTGTCAGCAGGTTGACTGATACTTGGGTAGGCCACACCCAAGGGCTCAGTAAGAGAAGGGGACACACACACAAGGCACTTCCATGGAAAATTCTTTCCTAAACAGGGCAAGGGGTTATATTACAAAGGAACAGGTACATGTGGCTTCACCCATGGGCTGCAGCAAGACACACCCATGCAGGAGACACCGACCCTCAGACCCAAGAAGGGTGGGGAGAGCTCTGCCACATTTCTGTGACTGAGGGCCTCAGCACCCAGCCGGGGAGGGGAGTGTGACTCAGTCACGTGTAAGGGTGGTCTCTCACAGGGGTTATTAGGAAGTCTTTGGGAAATATGCCAGGGATTTGGGGGATTTCTCTGGACTTTTCCACCTTGGTTACTTGCAAAGATGGTCGCTGTAGCACTGGCAGCTGAGCCACAGCAGGGGGAGAAAGAGCATCCGAGCTCCATTAGTCCTTTACAGAAGCCTTCTAGAAGCCCTGCCTGATAACTTGCATTTATGTTTCATTGCCTGGCTCCACGTGGCAGGACATCCCCTCTACAGCAAATGCAGAGAAGTGGGAACAGCTCTTATAGCACTGGAAACACTGCTGTCCTCAATGAACCAGGATTCTGGAAGGACAGGAAAAAGGGGACATGGGCGTGGTCTCTTTGTTATCCACCTTGTCTTGATGCAAAATGTGCATTCTCCATACCCACAGGCTCTGCATTTCGGGATCAAACTTGTTAAAAAAAAATTACATCTGAACCCAACATGAACAGACTATCATCATGATTCCCTTAAGAATACAGTACAACAACCATTTACATAGCATTTGTGTTGTATTAGGCATAAATTATCCAGAGATGATTTAAAGTATTGGGGCAGGTGTAGGTTATAAGCAAATACCATACCACTTCATGGAAGAGACTGGAGTATCCATGGAGCTTGGTGCCTGCCGGGGTCCTGGAGCCCACAGAAACCAAAAGATAACTGTCTTTTAATCACTTACCAAATAAAACTGAAGATCTGGGGCAACTAAAGATGATGGCATCATAGAAGATGTCTCACCTCTTACACTGCCCCATTGCTAGCTGTTTAAATAGTCCCATCAATTCTTCAAGAAGCCCCACCCCTATGCACATGAAAGGGGCTTTACTTCTGAACTTTGCCCCCTTCTTCTCTCACCCATAGCAGTTACCCCAAACTCCACAATCCCCTCCAAACAGTACTTTTCTACCACGAGCCATGAATGCATAACTTTGAAAAGAAAGAGACTGGGAAAACTGATTGGAGTTCGGCCCTATTTACAATTTAATGTTGCCTACTGTATATACGTACAGAACTTGACTTCGTAAGCTCATGACGTTTCTGCAACTTAAAAGCCAAATTCCACAGTAGTTTTTAAAAAGCCTTTGCACTATCCATTAATATCAAATTAGCATAATAAGTTCAATGGGAAGCAGGTATTTTTTTTCCTCTATAGCTGCTCTCAGTGGAATGTAACTCTGATGGCTCAGAGTCTGAAAATGTGTGGTGTCTGTGGAAGATGATGCTATGCGCCGGCTCAATCTGTCATTCCATCTCTCTCTTTGGGTCATTGCAAAAATCATTATTTCACAGTACAGCAGATGCCACTTGGCCTCCATTTCTTTCTCCCTTAATGATAAATAAAGTTGATTTTGGTACCAGTGGTAACATAGATACAAAGGCAGCTTCAAGACAAGATGTCATTCATGTCAGGTGACCTTCCTGTTGTTCCCCATAATGCTTAACTCCTCTATTTCCCCTCTACCTTCCCACCAAATTTTACTTCTAGGTGCCACCTGAAATAAGAAACTTCCAAAATTCCTGGAAACCTTAGAAACACAACTTTTGCCTGCTTTGGTTTAAGAATCTCAGGTACACCCTATAATCAGCAAAGGGCAGGTGAGAGTGGGAGGTGAGTCCTTTCGGTAGCATAAAAATGTCTCTCATGCTATTAAGGTAACAGAACAGCTCAATTGGGCTGTGACCGTGTGTTTGGCCTTGAGCATTAGTTGATCACCTTTACTGAGTAGAAAGTATTTGCACAGAATTCACATAAAGGAAAGGAGAAAGGAAAAATCTGATTCTCTCTTCTCTAGAGCCAAGTCTAAGGACAGTTTAGGAGGGCAGAGCTCACCTGAGTACCTGACCTTGTTATATCAGGTAGCAATGAATTCAAAGGTCTCTTAGTGCATTCTTATTATTTTGCCATATAATCGGACCCCAGAATCTCTCAACTCAAATTTCCTGAGAAACTTATTGCCACACATCATCCCGGCATCCTGTATGTGTTGAGGGTTTCTGCTAAAAAGTAAGAGAGGAAAGACAAAGAAATGTTACGGAGGTATTGTGGAATCACTTGTATTTGCTTGTGTTTTGGACAAATTGCATGTTTACTGCACTGATTCTGATAGGACCTTCTCTCACCCACCAGAAAGAAACAGGCCCCTGGCTAAGGGTCACTTACTGCATCCCTGAGTACCCCTGGCCATATGAGACATTGATTGTCCACATTCATCTCGTTTACCTGTGGTGTAGAGTCGCTCTTATCCCTAGATACCTCTTGGATGAATTTCCTCTTCTGGCTACTCCTCTGTTCATTGAATCAAGGCAGCTCTTGGCTTAGCATCAGAAATAATCCTGGAAATAAGTCAGAAAATTGTTCTGCAGAAGCACATTTCTCACTTGTATTAGTGAGGATCGGCTATATTACGTGGTGATAACAAATAGCACCAGGATCTAAGTAACATAAAACAGCAAAATTTTACTTCCTATCCTGCTACTTGTCCTCTGTGCCCAAGTTAGGGTTCTCTGTCCAGCTGGAGTAAGGACATTAATATAGCTATTTCCCTCTGGAACGAAAGGGACACATTATTTCTGCCTACAACTTGTTGGCCAGAATTAGTCATCGGTGTTCCCTCAAGCTCAAAGAAGTCAAGAAATATAGGTCTAACATATTCCCAGAGGGAGAAAGATAGTAAGGAAGGAATGTGCTAAAAATAGTCCATAAATCCAGCATTCTAGCTGGAGCGAGGGCCCAGCAGGCTGCAAAAACTGCACAGCACTTGTGAAGTCAGTGGGTCAGCTTTCTCCCGAGAACAGAACTACTGGATTCTGAGATAGATAGACAGACAGACAGACAGGGAGAGAGAGAGAGATTGATTAAGAAACTGACTCAAGCTGGGTGCAGTGGTGCACACCTGTAATCCCAGCAGCTAGGGAGACTGAGGCAGGAGGATCAAAGCCGGCCTCAAAATAAAATATTAAAAAGAAACCTCAGGATGTGGGTCAATGTTTAGTGCTGCTGGGTCCAATCCCTGTCACAGAGGTTGAAAAGAGTCACCTTGGGATCAGGGTGACCAAAAATACAGCCTTCAGTATGTCCTGATTGAACTGTTTTAGGCTCTCTGTGGGTCTATGGGTATAAAACCAGAGTCCAAAGAGCTGAAGAATCTGGATTCTGATGTTCAAGGGAAACCCACCCCACTCAGGAAGAAAGAAGACGGGGGAGGAGGAGGAGGAGGAGGAGAAAAAGCTCTTTTCCTTCTGATTTTTTTTTTTTTTGAGACAGGGTGTCACTAAGTCAACTAGGGCCTCACCAAGTTGCTGAGGCTGGCTTTGAACCTGCAGTCCTTCTTCCTCTGCCATTCAGAGGCTGGGATTGCAGGTGTGTGCCATTGTGTGGCACTGCAACTGGCTCATGCTTTTTATTTCACAGTTAATAGTAAATAATAAGGAATGTGGACCAAATGATCTGGCTCTAGGTAAGAGATGGGGGACCCATGGACCTCTGTGCCATTAGACACTGGGTTTGGTGGAGGACTCTCGAGGTTCACAGCAGATGATGTGTGTGTCTTATGAAGGAAATACAAGAAGAGGGAGTCTGTGACCCCAAGATCAGAGGGCGGAGAGAGTCTTCGGGAGGGACTGTGGCCCCGAGGAACGACCAGGAACAAGAATTCCCAAACACACATCCAGGAACAAGAATTCCCAAACAACCTCTATATTAAAATGACAGGTGTCTTACATTAAGGTTTTGTGTTCAATCCTCGAAAAACCAGGAGCCAATGGCGATTCTCCTTCACTTCCCAAGAAGAACCCCCACCAGGTTGTTCTTGTCCTTGGAGCCAGGATCTGTGAAGTAATGGGACCTTCCCCAGGTGGGTGGCCACCTACAGAGGGAAACATGGATGGCCTCACCAACATGGGGTCCTATTTGTGCCAAGTTGGTCTGGGACTGGTGGCCTCTCAGCCTCATTTCTGAACCATCTCTGTTGTGGAAGGAGGAAACTCTTTTTTCTCTTTGTAATCTTTCCTACCTCCCTGCAACAGCAGAGACCCTGTTAAAAAGGAGGGAAATACCCTCCGGGAGAGACAGTGGACAGAGACGGAGACCCCACGCTTCCTGCATGGGCGCCAACCTTCATGCTAAGCAAATCCATCCTTTTCATTGACATCTATCAGACTTTCAATGGCTTCACAAAGAAATGACTCCATGAACACTTGACGTCAGCAATGAATAAGGAACATGTTTTAGATTCGAAAGACCTAGACCTAGAAATTGCCCTTTTTGGCACTTATCCCAGACAAATGAAGTTATTTTCATGAAGAAACTTGTACATAAATATACAAAACAACTGTAACAGCTCTAAACTAAAACTCACCCGAATGTTCTTCAGTGGGCTACTGGTTATTGGAACCATCCTGCCCTCATCTCACGGAATATGACTCAGCAGTAAAAAGGGTGATCATTCCACACAATAAATGGGGCGCACCCTAAAGAAATGGTGCTACGTGATAAAAGTCAATCTCAGAAAGGCCTTGAAAGACCTAAGGTCTTCTAAGGTCATATGGCTGACCAATTTCAAAATCATTTTAGTATGCTAATTAATTAAACCAAAGTGCATCACCATGTTTTTGCAATGCCATGTTAATGGTAGGGCTCTGCTGTAGGTTCGCAGATCCCAAGCATCAGCTGTCAGTTCCCCCAAAAGAGATCACTAATACCATTCCTGTTGACCAAGCCAGGCTGCCTTTATGAACTGCATTGTAGCACAGGGGTAAGCCACCAAAATGGTGACAGGGTCAGAAAGAAGGGACCTACAGGGTTTTAGGAACCCGGATGGGTGGATTAAAGGTAGCATTTTAAAAGCAGAACTGGTGGGGGCTGAGGGCAGCCTCTGCCAATAACCTAGGTGGGCGTGTACAGTGAGATCAGGGTCCTAAAGAAAGCACTGACGGTCTAAGGTGTGGGTCTTGAGAAGCTGTTTTACTAATGGCTTTTGCCTGGTTTCAGTATTGTTTAGCTCAAAAGTGGGAAATGTCTTTGTGCTATATGTGTTTAGCATAAGGACAAGAAAATAGCTTTGACCTGAAAGTGTCTGAGGACAAGAACAGCTAAGCGGTGGCTTTCATGAGTAGCAAGCAACTCCTTGCATCCTTCATTAGTAGGGGGCAGGCCTGGGCCTCTGTAGGCAACCAAGGTCCAAGAGGGACAGGGCACCGTGGTGTTCTGCTGCCCTGCGGGGATTACACATGCGCATCTGTCAGGAACCGGGACTGTGTCAGTCAAGCAGGGCGACTGGTCTTCAGAGTGCCCTCAACCCTTGCCCATCTGTGCTTTTACTTGGCTGTTTTGATGAGGCTGTTTTGATGGCTTTGTTAAAAAAATTGAGTGAAAGCACATCACAGTGGGGACTTCCTGCTTAGAATAAAAAAGAAAAATTTTATGGGCATCAAAAATAGAAAGTGTGAGAAGAATTGAGACAATATTTTGCATGAATCACCGATGACATCGACTACAGTTGCATGACTGTTTGGGGTTCCATGGAGCATGACATTCACCCTCAGAGGAGACAGGATATGCCTGTTCTGGGGAGATACAGTGCTGCTCAGCACCCTGCTCCTAGGGCTCTCTAATGGCCACTGGTGAACTCTGCTCGTCACTGATGACCAAATGTGTGGCCACTAAGGCTTCTTACATTTGACTCTCACATCATGTCAAGACCCATTTTAGGTAAGTACTGAACAGTGCTCACTGCGCAGGACCAAAGTACTCCAAGCCCAGGACCAAAGTAGAGATCTTTGGCCAGCTAGTATTTTTTCTTTGGCCAGCTAGTATTTTTATCAATCATATGTTATTAATTTGTGCTATATTACTAAGATGCTTTATTTGGCTCTACGACTGCTTTTGGTTACTGAATGACTTTAAAAAAAAACACTTTAATGTTAGCACCCAGTAGCAATATAAAAAGCAGGAAATGTTGATTTTGCCATGATTGCTCTCAAGTCTGAAGATAATGATGGTATGGAAGGAAGATATTGACGGAAAGAGCTCACAGGAGTGTTTACTCATAAGGCTATGATTTGAACTTTTTTCCCTCTCCAAACTCATGTTGAAATTTTATTGCCAGCATAAAAATAAGAAGTATAGACACTGAAGAGGTGATTCAACCATGGAGGATCCACCCTCATAGGCAAGGTCTGTGCTATTTTAAAAGCTCAGATTTAGCTCTCTCTTGCCTTTCTGTCTTTCCTCATGTGATTATACGACCAGATGCTAAACTCTGGTGGACCTCCCAGTCTCCAGAACTGTGGGCCAATATATTTCTATTCATTGTAAATTACCCAGTCTCAGGCATTATGTTATAGCAGCACAAACAGACTAAGACATTCATTTTGAGAATTCCATTTCCTCTTAATGTGCCTGTTTTCCTTTCTGCTAAGCAATAGCTGGCAGCTTCTAAAATGGCTCCCGATGATCTCAACCTCCTGGTATTTGCACCCTGTGTATTCCTTTCCCTGTGAGTGAGACTTGGACCCAGTGACTTGCACACAGTATGGGAAAAGTGATGGGTGTCACCTCTGAGAATAGTTATAGAAGATCCCAATTCCATCTTGCTCATACTCTCTCTACGGCTCTTTATTTGCTCACCCGATTCACCCAGTCTGCCATATGTGGCTGCCCTATGGAGACACAAATGTAAGGAACCGAGGGCCGCCTCACCCCAAGAGTAGGTGAACGATGTAGGCCTCCAGTCCAACAGCCTGTGAGAAATAATCCAACCCACCACTCTGACGGTCAGCACAGAAGCAGAATTTGAGGCAACCTCAATCAGAGCTTTGTGAACAACCTTGACCCAAAGCTGAATCATGTCTGAGTTTTTGATCCACAGAAACTGTGAGATGATACACATTGTTTTGATCTTCTTGATTTTGTAGTTCTTGGTTATGCAGCAATGGATAACCAAATACTGGCTGATTGTTAACCGATTGCAGATTCTACCATCAATAAATACATTTTTAGCTTATGTACATTCTCCCCAAACAATAGTCCTTTTTCCCTGTCTGAAAAGGGAAGTCTTACTTGGGTACAATGGTATTTTCACAGCGTGGAAAATAATACAACTGCAAAAATATCTCTTTGTGTTTCACGGCCTTATTGAAGAGTATAAAATTATTAGCCTTGGAAAGACAGGTCTGTGATTTACGTCTGTAATTCAGAGAACATTTTGTCTTGCTTATTATGTTGGTTCTGGTTGATGGAGTTAGATTCCACATGGAATGTTCTGAAGGGTGGCAGAAAAGACCCTCTGTCCACTGGACTTAAAAATGGGACCGAAGACAAATATTCCCAGAATAGGTCATTTAAACAATTTCAATCTACACATGATCTATAGTGGAGAATTTTTGGGGTGAGTCTCATTTGGTACAAGAAGAGTCCATGGATACAGTAAGATTCTAGAAAGGAAACAGAAAAGAGGGAAAGAAGAGTTGAGGGAAGAAAATGGACTCTAAAGAAAGCTGATTTCTCTTCTAGACTGCCTCAGGCTTGGCCACTGTTCAGGGGAGTCAATGCAGCCGTGTGTCTGGGCGCAGTGACCAGACTCTGTGTTGGGGTTTCGAACTTACCAATCCGTGGCAAACTGCTCAATGAGCCTTTTTGCTTGAACATCCATTTGCTACCAATAGCAAAAGCCCCATTACAAACAAAAGGCCACATCATTTGAGAATGTTCTAAAAAGCTTTAGTAAACTTGCCTTGTATATGGCACAATATCCTCTGCACCGCACCTCTTGAGGGATCTACAGTGAAGACTGTAAGAAATCTAAGCATCGTGTCCAATGCATGCAATGGGCTACCACCAGCTGTCACTCAAATTATAGCTTTATTACCCATCATTCAATCTGGTTCCTACAGAGTGTATCTTTCCTCAGGGAATACAAAAATGTACTTTCTAATTAAAGAATAATTATCCATCAAGTGAGGAAGGGCAGCCTCCATATTGCTTCTATAGCCTCACCACACTCGAGGCTACCTTTGTACTCCCACCTGGTTGTCTCATAGGATGTATGGCATTTTGATGGAAATATAAGAAGTTTGCCAAACCTTTCCATTTTGAGTTAAAAAAAATAAAATCTAAAACATACAGAGTCATTGAAATATGGTCAAGTTTGATGTGTCAACGCTTCAATGTTTTACTGAAATGGATGCTTTTCAGGTCAAGCACATTTTGGTTGATGGTTTGCAACAATCTTAGGGTAACACAGCCATTAAGAGCCAGAGTTTAATACCAGTGATGTCACCCTTTGACTCCTGGTGACTAAGCTCTCCTTAGCTCCTTCTGCTTTTCCTATGTCTTGCCCCACTCTCCTTTTGATAACCCAGTCTTAATACTCATTAAGGTATATATATTTCTTAATTGAGTGATGTTTCGATGCTTCACTTCATTTTTAGCTTGGTGTTTGGTATCTGATCAACAGGTAGATTGAGGTCCAAACGCACAGGATGATTGGTGTCAAGAAGTCAAGGCAGTGCTATCCTTTGAGCATGCAGTCAGGGCCTGAGGGTGCACTGATGTCTCTGCATCCTTCTGTTTTCCATCTGGGTGATATACCTTCCCTTTATAATTCATTTTTAATTGAAATGAAAATCACTTCCAACTGCTCAGATGTTAGTGTGAGAAAATGGTACACAACTGTCTGAAAGAGAAAAATTGCCTAGGAAATGGACTAGTATCCTCGGGGCCAGTTCTGCTTTTAGAGAAGGATGGAAATGCGGATGACCACGGCAGGGCACCCAGAGGCGTTGGTGAGGATGGAGCATTTCCAGGCTTTTCTGCTATTTCACTCAACCTCGGTGGCTGCGTCCCTAAACCAACCCCATTCCTGTTTCTCTTGTGATTTTTCACTTCAACTATTATCTAAGGGCTGAACTTGGGGAAAGAGCAGTTTGCAGGTTGCACAGACTCAACCCACAGCCAGAGACTGATTAACTCTAATGAGAGCATAAACAATGCAGTTAACCCAGAAGAGCAGGAACACATCTAAAAACAGAGCAAGAAATGTCCTCAGGGTGTACTTCCTCCCTCCTTCTGGTTATTCTGGCGAAGGTGCACAGGGGGCCATGCATAAAACCCAGTAGGAGGAGAGAATGTGAAATGTGCCCCATGGTGTATGTAGTCTATATTGGGATAGGAATCTCTGACTAGAAGAATAGACAGTTTGTCGTAAAACCAGCTCTAAGTAAATTACAAAGAAAGAGTCAAAACTATAGATCTGAAAGTTGACTAAATTCTAGGCAAAATCAATAAACTGTGAATTATCACTTAGAATATCTCTAATGGATTTCTTCATGAGCAAAAAATATACATGGAGAAGAAAAATGTTTACGTATATTTTTATTCTGTTTCTTTTCTATAAAGAAACAGAAATGAGGTTTGTCTTGAAATTTATGGCATGAAAATACTGTTCAAAATATGGAACAGAGCTTATAAATAAGAGAAAAAAAATAAGTATAAGGAGACACGTAAATCGTGTAAGTTCCATTAACTGTATCAGTCAATGATTTATTCTGTTTAGTGTTCTACTGTTCAACAAATAATGTCAGTAGAGAAATCAACAATAGTGGAATTAGAATATAGAAAACTAATGATAAAGAGAAATGACATTCAATAAATATTGTTTCATTTTTTAAGTTTCTAATAGAAAATATTATCAAAATGTTCACATTAGAAAAAACTCTTAGAAGAAAAAGTATCAAATTCTTAATATCAAAAAAAAACATATCAATCAAAGTAGCTTCTTATTTACCAGGATAAACCAAGAGTCACTGAGCATTAAAGGAAAGAGAAAGACTATGATTTAATTTAATTTAAAAACATACATACATAAAAAAACATACAAAAAAAGTTTTGCTAGAAGAAAGAAAGAGTCATTTAGCTGGAAAATGGGAGAAATGTTTAACCTAATTCGAGTTAGCATCTTCAGAGATGAAAGGTCTGGTTTTATCACTAAAATGAAAAGAGACTACTACAGAAAAAAAAAAAACTGTAGAGTAATGAAGTACTTTTAGAAATTAAAATGTTGCCCAACAGATAATGTTAATGAAAGTGCTGAGCTATTAAAAGAAAACAGCCAGAGATAGAATCAAGGATCTGGAAAAAGTTGCAAAGCTCCCCAGAGTTGTTAAAGGAAAAAGAAAGAACGAAACAATGAAAAAGAAGAGTTTAGAGACATAGTTGCCTTCCTTCAGGAATGCAGTGTGACTGGCAGGGCCTCTGATAGAAGGTTCTAGAAGGAGAAATAATAACAAGAAGAACAAGTAAACAAGAAAAACAAAGGATAGCATCAAAGACTAACAGTGAGAGTGATAGCAATGTTAAATACAATAAAGCAAAATGTTTCGCATGTTATTGAGAAAGACAAATTAATAAAAACAGAAAAGACTCTCACCTGACCATTTCTAATACAATTTTAACTCAACATATAAAAAGGTAATCTAAAAGGTGACTTGAAAAGCAGTAAAAAAAATAGATATAGAAGACATAGAATCATTAGGATTCTATAAATTTCTTTTTCCTTTTTTGAACAGGGGATTGAACCCAGAGGTTTTGAACCACTAAACCACATCTCAGCCCTTTTTATACTTTTATTTTGAGGCAGGGTCTCACTAAGTTGCTTAGGGCCTTGCTAAGTGGCTGAGGCTGGCCTTGAACTCATGATCCTTCTGCCTCAGCCTCCTGAACCACTGGGGTTACAGGCATGTGCCACCATGACTGGCCTAAGATTTCTATTCAGCACAAATAGATGCTGAAAAATAAATGTATACACTTATCCATCAATTTAAAAATTTTAAATTAAAAAAATAACACAATGACTCTTCCTTCCTCCCTCCCTCCGTCCCTCCGTCCCTCCCTCCCTCCCTCCCTTCCTTCCTTCCTTCCTTCCTTCCTTCCTTCCTTCCTTCCTTCCTTTATCTCTCTCTCTCTTTCTCAGCTATGTGTCTATCATCTATCAATCTATCCATCATCTATCTCTCTTATCTTCTGTCTATAGCCACCCATCTATTTATTCAGTGTGAAAATTATAGATTCTCATTAATAGAATTAATTTTATAGTTTTTATTTTTTTTAATTTTTTTTTGGTTTGTCAAAACTTTTTTTTTTAATTATTGGTTGTTCAAAATATTTTTTTTTATTATTATTGGTTGTTCAAAGCTCTTGACATATCACATTTCATACATTTGATTCAAGTGGGTTATGAACTCCCATTTTTACCCCGTATACAGATTGCAGAATCACATCGATTACACATCCACTTTTTTACATATTGCCATACTAGTGTCTGTTGTATTCTGCTGCCTTTCCTATCCTCTACTATCATCTTCTCTCTCTACCCCATCTACTGTAATTCATTTCTCCCCCTTGTTTTTTTTCCCTTTCCCCTCACATCCTCTTATATGTAATTTTGTATAACAATGAGGGTCTCCTTCCATTTCCATGCAATTTCCCAATGTGCTCCAAATAATGTCCATTGCAGCTCCCTCCTCCTATGTTTTCTTCTTTTATCGTTTAAAACTCATTTGTGGAAGAAACTGGGTTGACCGTAGATGGCCCTGGGTGTCATTTAATACTCTCCCCTGTCTCGTGCATTTCTTGTAATTAGGTAATGGTGTTCTGGATGACACAGCAGATCCAGGTTTGAGTCTGGGGAGGAGTATTTCCTCAGCGATGGTGCATCTTCCCTCCCTCTGTCCTTATTTCCTCCCGCCCTCCTCTGGGGGGTGCAGGTATACATCTTGTTCCAGTATCTACCTCCTGAGATACCAGTGTGGCTACATGTTCCAAAAACTGAGCACGGGTATCACAAAAGAAACACTTTCAAATTGTCTTTCTAAAAACAAATGAAATTTAAAAGGCAAATTGATATGAAATGAGAGAATGACTTTCAAGGCAGCAGCACTGTAAACCACAGATCAAGGCCTCATGGTGACAAGAATCTCAGCCAGCGAGGCCACAAATGACTCCCCCAGGCAGCTGGGCCACAGGAAGCCTCACAGAGTTGAGCACAACTTCTCCTTTTCCTGGCTGAGGATCAAGAAACCAAGCATCTACACATGTGACAGAAGACGGACACCAGTTAAATTGACAACTACAGAATCAGCCCAAGAGAGGAAGGGGCTGAGGAGTAGGGACACTTCCTTTCCTGGTCCTCAAACTGCCTCACAGAACAGCAGGCAGTGAGGGCAAGGGCACTGGGGCCCGGAACCTGAGGACCCACATGATGGCTGGTGCCACGAGTGTTTGACAGAATCCAGGGCAGAGATGAAAAGGCCTTGGAGAGACTCAAGGGGGACATTCACAAAGCTGAATGTAAAATGACCTCACTACGGTGAGGCAAAATGGTCATCACTGATGTGTGGGTGACCTGGATTCTCCTCTGCCCAGATGGATCAATGTCCTGTGGCTGCTGTAACAACTCATCAGAAATCTCACAGCCTCAATAACGCCAATTTGGTTTTGGATCGGCAGGGAGAATGTTTCCTGCTCTTTTACATCTTGGGCAAGTCTTCTGTGTTCCTGGGCTCGAGGTCTTCTCCTCTCATCCCTACAACCTGCGGATTCTGTTACTATTACTGTTGGGGTGGCCGGTGGAAGTCCAGGACCTTGGTGTCCTGAATAAAGGACTGAGCCAGACACACAGAGGTGACAGGTGAAGTACAGATTTATTGAAGGTGAAGACAGATAGCACTCTGTCAGCTAGAGCAGAGGGGGCCCAGCGAGAGAGAGGCTCGAGGTCCCCGTCCAGAAATGAGGGTTTTCCATCCTGAGCTGTAGGGCGGTCTCTTCCCTACATGGACCTGACCCTATTTGCTCCCATTGGTTGCTTTACAATATGTGATTAGAATATTTTCCTATCTCTCCCCCCATTGGCTACTTTATGAAACCTTATTAGAATACTGACCACTTTACCCTCCTTAGTCATTTTAAAATCTGAACCTGTGGTGGGAGTTGCCATGGTGATAGTCCTCAGTGGTGGGAGTTGTCCTGGTCATGGATTTATTATCAACAGGGACAGGACTCCTCTCCTTGTCTTCCAGCAGCTTCTTTCTAATGTCCTTCTTCCAGCAGCTTCTTTCTAATGTCCTGTCTCTGCCATCTTGGTATCCTGAACTCCTACCTAATATTACCACCTCTTCTATCTCCACTCTGAGCCCCTGCCTCTCTCTTATAAGGCCCCAAGCGGTTCCCTAGGGCCCACCTGGATCATCTGGGATCATCGCTCCCTCTTGAGCTCTTTGATTTTAATCACATCTGCAAAATGGGCTTCTTCTTTACTTGTCCCCATGTGGCTGTCCAGGCTAACCTTGGTTCCAGGAGCAGTAGGAGATAAGCAGGAATATAATCACTGTGAGGTGGCTTTGATAGCAGCAAAAAGTATGAGAGAGGACTGATGCTGGTTAGTAGTGGAATAGAGAAACAAAATGTGCTGTGTTCTTAAGGTGGGGAAACACAGAGCAATTAAAAGGAATAAGTAATACAAATGCACAAAAATCTACCCATACAGTTCAGAAGCTATAAAACACAAAAAGGAAGTTACATATAGTATCATTTATTTAGATTACTTTATGAATAAAATTCTACACACACACACATATATATATATATGTGTGTGTGTGTGTGTGTGTGTGTGTTTAAACATATCGTAGTGGATTAGGAGGATGAGGGCCAGGGTTAGCAAACTCATAGCCATTAGTATGCGTACCACTAACTCATGCTGACTGCTGACGCCTGACTCTGGCTCATGTGTTTCCTGTGCATCCTTCTTGGTTCGTTGGGAGGATGCACAAAAATCCAAATATGAATTTGCCTGTGTGGAGAGAGTAAAATGGGTCTTGGAACAATTGACAAAGGTCTTAACAGCATTTTTTATGGTGTTTTATTTTTAACTTTAGAAATGTGGAAGTATAACATGGCTTTATAAAACAGGTAAGATTTATTCAGTTAATCGCTCAATGGATCATTACAAAATTAACCAAACTGGTTACAACCAGATCAAGAAGTTAAACATTCCCAGATTCCAGGGCCTTCAGTGTACCCCTCCTCATCACAACCGTTTAGGCCTCCTTTCTAATGCTAGAAATTCCATTTGCTTGATTTCAAACAATTTGTAAATAGAATCATGGCACACATGTTCCTTGGTATCTGGGTTCTGTCGCTTAACATTGTGTTTGTAAGATTAGCTCATAGTGTCCTTGCAACTGTATTTCATACATTTTCAGTGCTAAGTAGTATTCCAACATAGAAACATTTTACAATCTATTTATTCATTTTGTTCCTGATAGATGTTTGGGCTGCTTCCAATTTTGGCTACCATAAAGATTCTCATATATGTCTTTTGGTGTACACATGCACATATTTCTCTTTGATAAATACTTAAACTTGGAATATATGGGTTCCAGGCTATAGTTAGGGTCAACGTTAATAGTTTCCAAAAGTAAATGTACCCATGAACATACCCATTATTAATGAGGATGTATTTTTTTCCCTTAAAGTGAAACAATTCAAATACATTAGATACATAAAATTTCTGAAATATTGTTGAAAATGAGGGCAGAGGAATTTGAGCAGGTAAATAACTAATTTTTTTTTTTTCAGAGATATGTTTGAACAGAGGGAGAAAGATGTCCATGCAGGGTCACCTAAAATTCAAGGTCCTCCAATAGTTAATACATGAGATCCAGAATGTAAGTGCAAGGAATCAGCTCTGGTGGGAGGAAGGACACTTTTGTTATCCAACAGGCGTTTTTAGACCTAAAACAGACGCTCAGATTTTGAGGGGTGCAGGCAGGTGAGTGGCTGGATCCCACTTCTCTTTTCTCAATGAATTAGGAGGAGACGTTGAGGATGGGAGGAAGCCAGTTTGAGGATAATGGGGCACAGAGCTGACTTAAATTAAAGCCACCCCAGCTCTGTGAGCGAAAATGCATGCAATGAGAAAATAAGTGAGTAATATTCTTGTAGCAAGGAAATAGACATTTGAAGTTCATGGTTTGCTCAGAGTGAATATGCCTGGCCACAGGGAGTCAGGAACCGGGGCTCTGCTCCTCTGTGACCCAGCATCATATCCTTCTGGGTCTCAGAAGAGCAAGGAGCATGACCACTCAGGAGCAGGTGTGGGTTAGGGTCCTAGTTCTCATGTTTGTCCTGATGCTGAGAGAGGGGAGTGTGGATCCTCCATACGGATGCAGTAAAATGGAAAGGACCCTGTGCACGATTCATGTCTTCCTCGCACAGGCGGATCACACTCAAACCGTGTCCCAGGGACAGAACTAATGCCCCTTTGTGTCCCAAGCTCTCCAGCCTAAATTTCTGCTCCGACTGTTTGAGTAACCCAAGGGGCATTTTTAACTTAAGAAACGTGGAAGTACAACAGGCAGACTTTAACAGTCAGATGCATTTTAAATTGGGGCTCCCTTTGAGCTGTTTTCTTCCGGGCAGACCCATGTACCTGAAATATCAAGATGTCACCTCTGTGGAGCTCTCAGATCTTTTGTTTGTCTGTTTTCCTGAAGGACATGCAGACAATGGGCAGGAGTGGGGATGAGAGGCTCTTTCCCAGGTCTTGGTCCCAAAGTCAAATTGCCTTACTTAACTGAAGAACATAATCGTCCTGTTTTCTTCAGTACATTTTATAGTTCCACCTTTTGAACTTGAAGTTGGAAAAATAGTTTGCTTTTTCAATGTTCTAAAGACCTTATTTTCTGGATTCTTTTGATTGCAACCTGGATAATGCTTCCCTAAGTTTCTTTCTCCTTGGAACTCGCTCAATGCAGAGAGTGAACGCCTTTGCAGTCGGTTTAGGTGACATTTTCCAGACCCTTTTCGGAAGCCCCAAGCTTGGTGGTGACTGTGGAGGAGCCTCGTCTGCTCATAGCCCCTTATCTGGAACTCAGCACCCTGCTGCATGGAGGTCCATGGGCAGCCCGGAATCTAGCCTGGCCATCTGTGCAAGGAGAAGAAACATTCTGCAAACCCCAAGCTGATTTCTGCCACAATATCATCTCAGCAAGCCCTTAGAGAAATACAGCAAGAAAGGCAGGCAGGGGCTGTGTGATTATGAATTTAAAAGGAAGTGGCTCAAACTGGCTGCAGGATGTTCTTCTCCAACTTCTGGTTACTGGGTTTCAGGACTGAAGAAACTAGAGAATTATTGTAACCAGAGTGAGGTATTTGGGCCAGATGATTAAAACAAGGGGAGAAAAGACAGTAGTGTTGTTAGATGATTTAGGTGAGTGAAAATACTGATGAAGCAAGGAATCCAAATTGGAAAACCAGGGGAAAGGGGGTAGGAATGGTGGCTAGATAGATAGTGGGTCTACGAATTGGGGTTCTTGACATGTTGAAAAATTATCAGGGTTGTTTCTAAGGGGCCAGGTTGTGAGGTTTTTTAGTCACTCTGACCCACGGAGAATACAATGGAAAAGTAAATATTTGTTTTGTTCTAAGTGAAAATATCAACAAATAGGCAATGGTGTCAAATGCACTCACTCACCCCAGGGATGCTGAATATCTGCAAATTTGTTGGGATTAAGAGGATCCCGTGATTCTGATAGGGTGGAGGAACGGTGGAAATGGATACTACTGACTCAAGCAAACTACAGAAGGGGTGGAAATTACTTCCACAGGAAGAGGGGTTCCAGTGAGCAGGTGGTTTTACCGTTTAGTTGTTCTTGCTCTTATTTTTGGTTTGTGTTTAGGGGGAAGGATAATCTGGAAGTATCAGTGGGACACTGACCAGAAACTCCTCAGTGATAGCAGGTTCCTTCTTAGGTGAAAGGCAGGAGGGGAGAGAGACTTTTAGAGAAGATGTTGAGAAGGTAGTAGGGTCATTGCTTGAATGTGGATCAAAATTCTAATATCCATAGCAAGAAACACTCAGGAATGAGGGCAGGTGAAGGTTGGGGTCAGAAGAGGGGCTGATAGGCCAGGTGGACAGAGCCTGGGTCACGCTGGTGTTCTGGTTTTGATCTGGAATGACCCTTACAAACTCATATGTTACTAGTAATGCAGCATGTTCAGAGGTGATAGGATTGGACCGTGAGGACTCTGATTCCATAGTAGATTAATCCATTTGGTGGATTAATGATTTGAATGCATTGCTAGGACTTGGTGAAAACGATAGGCAAGTGGGACATGGCTGTAGAGACGACATGTATCCGTGGCTCCTTCCTGTCTCTCTCAGCTTCCCAACTGCCAGAGGCTAATAAGCTTTCCTCTTTTCCAAAGTACCACAATGTGTCCTGGGGAATTTTCCCTACCCATTGAAAGAAGATGTTCTACTCTGAGTTCAGATAGATTCTCTTTTGTTTAAATTGCCTCTGTGGCATCCACTCTTTAAGATGGACCTCAGTGATTCTTACCTACCTCTTAGGAATTCACATCCTGCATAATCTCTTCCCTTCCATTTGAGTTGGCCTGGTGGACATTGTTCTGATAGACAGAACTTGGCAGAAGTGATAGGTGATCACTTTGAGATTAGCATATAAAAGACTGGTTTTCACATGTGGTTGTGGTTCTTTCTCTCCTGTCTCTCTCTCTCTCTCTCTCTCTCTCTCTCTTTTTTTTTTCTTTTTCCCCCATGATACTATGGGGGTTGAACCCAGGGGCACTTTACCACTGAGCTACATCCCTAGCTTTTATTTTTATTTTTTTTAAATTTGAGACAGAGTCTCACTAAAGTGCTGAGGCTGACCTTGAACTTGCAATCCTTCTGCCTCAGCCTCCTGCATCACTGGGATTTCAGGTGTGCTGGTGTACGTCTGACTTTCTCTCTCCCTTCCCTCATTCTCTCTGGGAAGTCCAGCTGCCACATCATGAGGCAATTGTTAGAGAGGCCTTACTAGTTAAGGAATGAGGTAAGCCATGACATGTAAATAAGCTAGGTAACTGCACCCTCATGAGAAATCTCAGACCAGAGGTCATGACCAGTCTATGTCATGACCAGTTTCCTTACCCTCAGAAATGAAGAGAAAATGAATGGCTGTTTAAGTTGCTCGTCGTTGGGCAATTCGTTCTGTAGCAATAGAAAATTAGTATATGATAGTAGTCAGTTTTATGTCACTATGATGAAATACCTGAAACAGGTTATTTATAATATAAAGAGAGGTTGATTTTGGTTCATGAGTCTGGAGGGCCAAGTCCAAGATGAAGTGGTTCCTTCTGGTTTCAGCTTCCGGCAGAGGCCACACATTTTGGCATGAGTGTGTCACAGCTAGTGTTCAGATCTCAAATCTCAAGCCAGAATTGAAGGAGAGAGTGAGAAGGAGGGCTGGGGTCCCACAATCCCCTTTGAAGACATGGACTCAGTAACTGAAAGACCTCTCCCAAGTCTGCACTTCCTAAAAGTTCTGTCACCTCTCAACAGAACCGTTCTGGGAACCTAGCTTTTAACACATGGGCCTTTGGGGATGCTTATCCAACCCAAAGCATTTACCAGACCTGATACTAAGAATTTTGGTGGGGTGGGATGGAAAGGGAAGAAGGAAAGGCAGGGGGAGTGGCATATTTCATCCCAATACTAAGAAAAATGAAATGATAAGTGGAAATCTGATTACAGTTCTACTTCTAATGGATAATGACAACTTTCTGTGTCTGATAGTTTCTTCAGGGTTATAATAATACAGGATTCTTTGGGCCATGAAATGACTCTCTAGAAGGTTCTATGAGACTTAAGAGGTCATCACATTTGCATTGTCTTAAAATGCAGGGAGTTAGGCGTATGGAGCATGTGCAGAGGCCCGATCACAGTTGTATAACAGGGAAGGAACTGTTGGATTTCACGGTGACCCAGAAAGAAGAATGATTATTAGTTCTGCAGAATGAGACTGAAAATTGGAGTAGGGGCCACTCTGTGTTCAACGCCATAGTTTATAGTGTGGGTTCTGCGTTTGGCTGAGTCTACTGCAGAGTCAGGAGCAGGGAGTTCATTGGCCAGATTTTTCATTTCAGAAATAACTGCTCTGGCATTTACATGGAGAGTGGATTTAAAGAGAGAAAATCAAGGCACGTTGTATCATAGAGAATCCCAAATCCTTGGTAGCATAGAACAGCAACAATGCATTCTGAGGAGCAGGGGCTCAGGGAGAGGAGTAGTCCTGATAGAGAAAGGGACCCTCTTTCAGAAAGAGGGATGGCAAGTGGGGGTTAAACATGATGGCCAACGGCAGGAGGTGCTGGAGTTCAACCCTCAAACATACTCTTGAGCTACAAAGGCAGGACTGACCACACCTCACTGTAGTACGACCACCTGCCCCCCACTTCAGAGTTAGGTTCTTTAGATGTGACCTCAGTGCCGATTGCCAATATCCTCATCTATGGCAGGTGGCTGGTCACGTGCTCCTGTTGTCGAATTCATAGAGATATTTGTTAGGCAGAGAATAAGTCTCCCGGAAAATCCATTCTGAAGAAGAATAAGCTTTGATTAATAATAATGTTACAGAGACGTGGCAGACTCCAAGGGGACCTCACCAATGGCTAGAGAAACTGCTGATAGGAGCTGGAGATACCAGGTCCATGTGCTCACCAAGGGAACTTGTTTGAGCTAAAAGTAATAAACCTGAAGCATCATTTGTTTACAAGCAGTGTGAAGGATACCAGGGCATCCTAAGCCTCCAGACAATAAATAATATGGATCAGGAATCTAAGCTAAGAATGGGAAAGTTCTGTGACTCTGGAATTAGGAGATGGGAATCACAATTCAGCAGTTAATATTTTTAAAGAAATAGGAGTATACATGTGTACCCAGTTCTCAATCTGGTTTGGTACCAGGTGCATAGCCTTTATAGAAGTGAGGGATTTAGGAAATAGAGTAGAAATTTATGCTTGCTTTTCTGCTAGAGGCTGCCCACATACCTTGGCTTACGAGCCCACTTCACTGTGATCTCTACTTTTATTGACAGATGCCTTCCAATGACTCTGACGCTCCTGCCTCTCTCTTGTGAGCACCTTTGGATTGCACTGGGCCCAGCTGGGCAATCCAGGTATATTTGGTTTCTGATATTATGACAATCTTCCTGAGAAAATTAACTTCAAGGAGAAAAGATTATTTGACTCCTGGGTTCAGAGGTTGCAGTTCCTAGTAGCTAATGCTTCTGGGCCCATGGAAGCACAGTGCATCATGGTGGGAAGCATGTGGCAGGGGAAACATTTTTACTACGTGACAGCCAGGAAGCAAAGAGTGAGACAGGGATCCAAATAGCGCCACCAAGGACCTGCCCCCAGTGACATGATTTCCTTCCATGAAGCCCCCCTTCTCCCAGTAGCACCCTAAGCCAGCAACCAAGCCTTAAGCTCATGGGCCTCTGAGAGGCCCTTCAGATCCAAACCCAAACACCAGGACCTTCCCTCTATCTCAAAATCCCTAATCACATCTGCAGAGTCTGTTTTACCACGTAGAATAACATATTCCAAGGATCCAGGGATTAGTGGACACACTTAGGGATCATTATTTGCCCAACCACAGCAGGAATGCTTGGGATTCAACACTACAAAGTGAGTCTGAGGCCTGCCTCCCCTCTTATTATGCATTGGAACCTGGAAGGACGCTCACCTCCTGTTAGCCTCTGGTTTCCGGCCTGCGAAACAGAGATGGCATTGATGCTTGTTCTACCTCCTTCCATGGGTTGAAATGACCTCATTAAGCGTTCATGAAACCTGTGTAAAACATGCTGCACAAAAAAATGGAAACCAGTATATAAAACTCCTTAGAACTCTGCCCAGAGTGTATGGTAGATCCATCAATAGCTGGGGCACAGCAGCCGGCTGGCCAGAAATGAACCTGATGTTCAGATGAAACTGATCACGTGACATAAACGTGGTCTCCTGAAGCCTGTGGTTGGCCTTCAGTTCAGGGAGAGGCCACAATGCTGACTTTGAAGAGTTAGAAAGGGGCTCTGACCCAAGGCATGCAACAGTCTCTAGCCACAATAAGTGGAGAGGAAATGGGTCCTCTCCAAAGTCTCCAGAGGGCACACCTGTTGACACTTTGTTTTGAGTCTGTGGAGGCCCTGGTCAGGTGTTTAAGTCACAGTGCTCTAAGATAGTAAATGTGAAGGTGTTCGCCCTCTTTGGTGGCAAATTTTTACAGTGTCAATAGAAACATATACAGGATGAATCCTTGGAGTTTGGTCCTATGGACGAACCATCCTTTCTCTGGGTAGGATTTCTTCTCTTTTCTTTTTTTCAGGGGCACTTAGCCACTCAGCCACACTGGCAGCCCTTTTTTGCCTTTTAGTTACAGACAGGTTCTCAGTGAGTTTCTGAGGGCCTCACTAAATTGGGGAGGCTGGCTTTGAACTCACAATCCTCCTGCCTCAGCTTCCCGAGCTGCTGGTATTACACGTCCAATTTCTGGGTGATATTTCTAACTGCCCTTCCTCCATCTCATTCCCCATCTATAGCAATAAAGTCTGAGTTCAACTTTACCCTAAGCACTTGTTGATCTTATTTTTACTTTTTAAAATTTATGACTGACACATAATAATTGTACATGTTTATGGGATTCAGTATGATATTTTAATATAATATTCATTATGTAATGATGAAATCAGAGTAATCAGCATACTCACCGCCTCAAACATTGATCATTTCTTTTTTGGTGAGAACATTTGAGATGCTCTGTTATAGCTGTTAGCTGTAGTCACTCCACACGTGGTAGAACACCAGACCTTATGGCTCCTGTCTAACGGTAGCATCATACCTTTTAGTCAATCTCTCCCTCCCATCCTCTCTTCCCCCATTCTCCCCAACCTCTGATGAGCAATATTCTGTTTATTATTTTTATGAGATCATCATTTTTAGATTCTGCATGGAAGTGAGATCCTGTCGCATGTGCCTGGATTATTTCACTTAATATAATGTCTCTGGGTTCAGCCATGCAGTTGCAGATGAAGATTTCCTTCATTTTTACAGTGGAACTGTATTCTGCTATGTATGTATACCACATTTTCCTCATCTGTTTATCCACCAGTGAACAGTTAGGCTGATCCATCTCTTAGTCAGTGCAGGAGTCCTGGAGTAAACATGAGAGGCAGCTATCTTTGTGACCTACTGTCAGTCTGAGTTCTCGACGTTTAGGTCTCTTGGTGGGGACTTCCCATCCCCCACATCTCTCCATCTCTCTTCCCTATTCCAGTGAGCTCATCTTACAAAACTGCTCCCTGTGCTAAGTATATTATCACCCTGTCACTACAGTCTGTTCCTGTCTGGTGGAGGTTCCAATCACAAGACATGCTTGGCAATATGGAGCCAGGTGGGGGTCCTGGTGCCATACAAATGAAGACCAGAGCTGTTGGAGAATCTGGCACAGCTATACCATGACTGGAAGAGGTGGGGGGGGTGACAGGTTCCTTCAGCCCAGGGATCTATGAGTTCCACAGCTGAGCTTTGCTAGCCAGGAGCCCCTTTTCCCAGCTCTATTCAGTCTCCTCTGGGCAGGTGCAGGGCTCCAGGCCACCTCTGACAGCCACCCTTCTTGCTTTCCATTCCCTGAGCCTGGCCTGCCGCTGCCCACCTCCTGGCAGCACCCTGCAGGGGACTGGCACCCCACCTGTGTGCATCCTCCCAGAGTCACACACGACACCATGTCCCATCACAGCCACCTTCCCCATGTGGCCTTTGGATTTCCCTGCCATCGCTGCCTTGCTCTTCCACCAAGACAGGAAGCCCACACTCCCCGGCTGGGACCTCTCACCTGTGACGCAACCTGACATCTCCCATTTCACAGCTTCTCGTGTTTCCTGGAAACCATCCAAGTGATGAGAAGCCTGTGGCTTCATCTTTGCCTCCCAGATCTGTCTCTTCTGAGGTTGATCTGTGCTCTCCCCAAATCCAGAGTTATTCAGGAAGAGACAGAAGTTTTAACTGTACAAGACAAAGTTCGATAAGACCTTAAAGTAAGAAGCTTGTAGCCCTGAGAGCCTCAGGGAGGAACAGCCTAACTTACCCATTATCTTGCCAGTTCTTTATCGTTCCTCTTGTCAAAATACTGAAATGATTGCCAGTTAAATGAAATGAAACTGTGACTATCATAAGAAAACTCTATAACACAAAACAGATTCATGTTCACTAATAGAAGTGACTCTAAATTATTTAAAGAATAGAATAGGCACTCCAAAGTATGACAACCCTTTGTTAGAGCCAAATAGGTACTCAGATTGCATTATGACCAGGAAAATGAGAATTTATGGCTGTTCCATCTAGTTGTATTGCCAGGTAGACGCATTTAATGGGCATTAGTTTTCTGGAAACATGTGTGTGTGTGTGTGTGTGTGTGTGTGTGTATGTGTATGTGTGTGTATATATCCATAACATCTATTATCCATCTATCTATTTATTGTTTAGATATTAGATATCCTTCAAAAGTTGGGTGAGAAGAGACAATGCAGGAAGGTTAGAGGTGAAATGATTGGGTTGTGAGAGCCTTGACCCAAACATGAATTAATTCCCTGATGAAATTAACTGTAACTGAAGGCAGGTAGGGTGTGTGGAGGAGGTGGGTATTTGGGATGGTGCCTTTGTCATGGGGAGGAGAACTCTCTCTTTGATGCCTGGGTGCCATGTCTCCATCTGCTTTCTTCCATCACACACTTCTGCCAGGATGAGATGCCCCACTTTGAGCCCAGAGCAATGCAGTCGACCATCTATGGATGAAACCTCTGGGACTGTGAGCCCCCCAAATAAAGTTTTCCTCCTCTAATTGTCCTTGTGAGGTCTTTTGGTCACAGCATGAAAAAGCTGATACACACAAACACACACACACACATATTTATGTTACAGTATGTGTGTGTGTGTATAATACAATATATTACACTATGTATATACACACACATTTATGTTAGAATTTATGTTAGAGTATATTTACAGTGTGTGTGTGTGTGTGTGTGTGTGTGTGTGTGTGTGTGTGTGTATCTGGATTTCGCTGCTGTGACCAAAAGGCCTGATAAGGACTATACACACATAAACACACACACACACACACACACACACACACACACACACACACTCCCTCTTGCCCTAATTAGAAGAACTCAGGGTTACAATCTTTGCAACTGGCTTATATTAAAATTTGGGTGGGCAAAGGGAAGGGCTACAGTTAAAATGTCTTCAATTCGATCTTACATTCCAATTAAGGCTTAAAATTATATTCTGAAAATGGACCACCACACTTTCTATTTCTTACACCTAGAGGATTTTTTCAGCAATTATTGTTCCAGAGCATGAACTTATTTGCATTTCTGAATGTTGGCAAAAAAATCGAATGAGATCTCTGTAGAAACCAACTGTGTAAAAATTTATATTGGAACTTAGCTTTCAATCCCTGTCACGAGTCAGAGGCAAAAATCAATGTGTTTTTATTAAGGTTGGGGTGATACAAAGACAAGGCAGTTGGAAGAGATAATTGATGTTATAAAGCAAAAGCTGGAAAATTTGCTTGGAGTAATTTTAAAGAACTGAAGCTTTTTAATTTATCCTGTGAAAATGGGAAGACATCTACATGTAGGTGGAAAATGAATAGACATCATTATTGAAAAGGTTTAGGAAGATTAAATTAACAATGATCCCTACTGTGATAAGATATCTCCTTCTGCCAAGGCTTATTTGGAAAACATGATCTACTCTTTAATGCAATCATGGAAAAGGTATGGAGAGATGTTTTAGGAAAACTTTACTGCACTAATCCTACTACAGTTTTGGCTACAACATCAGCTGAGCAAATGGTCTCATCTTTGATGATGAATAGTCTCACGACCCTGGGAAAGTTAATTAACCTTTCAGAATCTAGAATTGTCTCTGGCACATTGCCACCTTTCAATAAGCAGAGATCCTTCTCCTTTGCGGCCTCATTAATCTCAAAGAATTTCCACTTCTTTTGGAAAGAACATGAAGCACCTGCAGTTCAAGGATGGCAAACCATCTTTATCACACGTCAGCTTCACCAGACAATGAACTGAGGGGGCGAGAACACGTTGCCAAGTCCGTCCTTTCTCTTGCTCTAGGAGGGACCGGTTGGCTTTAGCACTGTTTGTGCTCTGGTTAGGTGCCTCTCTGTGCTGATGGTGAAGTGTCTTTGAAGCCTGGGCTCCAGACACTGAGTTTAAGGCCTGCTGTTGCACATTAAGTCCTTTCCATGATAGACTAAAACAATAAATGAACTTCAGGGGGCAAAGATGGCCGAGAACCACAGAAAGGCTGATCCATTTCACATTAGGGTTTTTTTCTTGGACAAAATCTTCTGAGTCTTCATGCTTTTATATCTCCTTTTAATTAATATGGCTGAAAGGATGTTTCTCAAATTGATTTCTCTTACGTTAGTAAAGTTAGATTTTTTTTTTTCGTGGTAAATAAAGTAGTGCTAATTTTCTTAATTTTAGAAGAAGTAGAAGTAGAAAAGAATAGATCTAAGATCTCCACACTTCTTCCTGAACCATGGCAGACACCATGGAGCGGGAGGAAAGGGGTGCTCCTCTGCCTGATGATGGGATTTTCAGGCCAAGCACAGCTTCTTGGAACACAGAGGCAAAATCAAGAGCAGAGGTGGGTGGGAGGGGCTGCCGCTCTCAGGGTTGGAATCTCAGCTCTCTTATAGGGCAGCTGGGATGCAGCTGGATGTAGCAGGCGCTCAGCAGGTGCTCTTGGAAAGAGGGGCTGCACAACCCATCTACTAGAGTTGGGATCTGGAATGTTCTCCAGAGGCCCCTGGGTTCAAAGCCTTGTCTTCATGGTGGCATTCACAGGAAGTAGTAGAACTTTTAAGGGCCTGGTGAGCCATCTTAGGTTATTGGAGACATGCACTTTATAGGGACTGTGGGATGGGCATCTGCTCCTCTTTCTCTTTTGCTCGTGGCTGGTGATGAGGCAGGTGAGCAGTTCTGCTCCTGCCATGATCTGATGCGCTGGCTCATCACAGGCCTAACGCAAGAGGTTAATCAGTCATGGATTGGAAACTCCAACACTGTGAGCCCCAATAAACCTTTTCTCTTTATGGGTTGATGATCTAAGGCCTTCTGTTATACCGACAAAAAGATGACCAACAACCATCCCTCAGAGATGGGAACTGCCAAGTCAGCCATGGACACACAGGTGTTGAATTTTATGAATGTGTGTGAGATGATGAAAATCCATTGACAGAGACCTTGACCACTAAAGCCTCAGCTATTAAGGTGGCCTTAAGAAAGGTCCTGAGTATGATTTGAAGCTGGTTATTTCTTAGGCAAAGAGGAGAGGCAAGACGAGAGTCAGATCTGGGTGAGGGTCTAGACTGGTACAGTACATGGAAAGGAGATGTTCCAAAAGCAATCATAGGATTTGGTGATTGACAAATGGGAGATATGAGGCTGTAAGGAAGAAGCAGGACTTTGGAGCCCTGGAGGGTATCTAGTGCTCAAGAGTACACAGCCTTTATAAAACGAGTCTCATGAACATCCATGCATTAGGTCAGCACTCTTTAGGTTTGAGTTAGAGTATGATTGGCTGAGAGTTCTGTGCTCCTAAATCAACAATATGTATCCAATAAATGAGGCATTTTTAAAAAGAAATATAAATAAAACAAAGCTATGTATTAATTGGTTAATGAAGATATAACTAGAACCACCCAGGAACCTAATCCTGAAGCTCCCCTTTGGGAACAGTGGCTCACCATTTGCTCAGTGCCCATGGAAACTCATGACTATTACAGATAATGAGAAGGAACTCTGTTACCTTTGTTTAGTTCTTTGCTCGTGATCATATATTTAGATGTGTTCGAAAATTGAGCCTGGTCGGCCTACTGTTTGAGTGACAGTAAATTGCATCCAGACCAGAAACAAATAAGGTCACAAAAACAGGTTTTGGGCTGCTCTGTTTTTGTCTATAAAAGACTGGGGATCAACCATGTGCAGTGGTACATGCCTGTAATCCTAGCAAGTGGAGAGAGTGAGGCAAGAGGATGGTGAGTTCAAAGCCAGCTTCAGCAATGGCAAGGCACTAAGAAGCTCAGTGAGACACTGTGTCTAAATAAAATACAAACAGGGCTGTGGATGTGTCTCAGTGGTCATGTGCCCCTGAGTTCAATTCCCAGTAAGAAAAAAAAAAATCACTGGGTATCAGACCCCTGGGTATTCACCATAGAGTCCCAGGAACACAGATGAATGAATTAATAAATGGATAAAAACATTATAAAAATATTTAGATGTGTTCACTGCAACAAAACAAACAAAGGAATACACTTATGTTTGTGCAATAATGAGCAAATATTTCCGTGGGATGAATACTGTCACGAGTCGTCCATGGGCTGTGTGTGAACTGTTGAACACAGTAGCCAAATGAGGGCACAGGCCTGGCACTGCAGGCTCCCTGTGAGGGAGTCATGGTGAGATGCAGGTTCACCTCCCCTCTAGCTCTGCCTAAGATCCCACACAGCACCTGAGATGACTTCGACTTGCCAAGCTGTCGATCACTCTGCTGACCACGAGACATCACCAAGAAAGACTCCACCCTTGAACCTTGAAACCTTATCCCTGCCTCTGATGCCCCCCCACTATAAAATAATGGAAACCCAGGCTCATGTTCTCTTTCCAGCACTCTTTCCAATGTGGAAGCTGACCCTTAAGGTCACAGGGCTGTCCCGCCCTCGATTTGAAAAACTTATGTCCATGTCACATGATTTTTTGCTGTTAGCTTAACGTTGCAGCCAGTTCTTTTAAACCCAGTTTGACTGGTCTGCACGGGTCATGGGCGAGAGAATTTCTAGGTATAAAGTTGCTCAAAGTGTGCGTGGGTATTGAGCCATGAGCAATTACTATCCAGTGGGTCCTACCCTATTCTTTTACAAGCAAAACAGAGTGGACAGCGCCATGCCAAGTCTACCTATTTTCGAACTTTTGAATTTTTGCTAACCTGATGGACAGAATAGAGTACTTTAAGTTTTCATTTTTTTGATAACTAGTGGCCATGAGTAGTTTTCCAATGTTATAATTAACTACTAGGGTTTTTTTTGTTTGAATATTTTGTTTTTTTGCTGCTGTCCATTTCTTCCTTTAGTTGATGACTTTCTAACTTCTTGATTTACAATACACTGTTTGCATGGTAGTAATACTAACACTTGTTAATTTGTTACCCAGATTCTTTGTCTTTGGACTATTTCTGAGTTTTATGTTGTGGTGTAAGTTCTATAGTTTGGATCTTAGCTGCTCCCCGAGGCCCGTGGCTTGGTCCCCAGGGAGGTGTTATCAGGAGATGGTGGTAGCATTAGGAGGTGGAGCATAATGGAAGAAGTTAGGTCACTGGGAGTGTGTCCTTAAAGGTGATATTGAGACTGTGACCCCTTCACCCCACCTTTGGTTTCCTGGTCACATAAGATGATAATTTTTTCTCCATCACACACTCCTACCATGACATTCTGCCTAATCTCAGGCCTCAAAGAGGCAAACTGACCATGAACTGAAACCTCTAAAACTGTGAGCCAAACCAAAACTTTCTTCCTTTTAAGTTGTTTTTCCCCCTTCAGGTATTTTGTTACAGTAACAGAAAGCTGACTAACAAGCACACACTGCCTTTAGTATCTGGCACACCCATGAGGAGCCTCTAATTCTCTAAAACCATGAGCCAAATGTAAACTTTCCTCTTTGTATCTTAATCATCCCAGGTATTTTGTTATAATGATGGAAACTGACTCACACTGTGTGTGTGTGTGTGTGTGTGTGTGTGTGTGTGTGTATTTCACTTCTTCAACTCTATTGTTGTTATCTTAATGGATTTATGCTTAGGAAAGCCACATGTCCCTAAGATTTTAAAAATATATATTGTTTGATAACTTTTTTTGGAGGTGAGGGGGGTACCAGGGATTGAACCCAGGGGCACTCGACCACTGAGCCACATCCCCAGCCCTATTTTGTATTTTATTTAGAGACAGGGTCTCACTGAGTTTCTTAGCATCTTGCTAAGTTGCTGAAGCTGGCTTTGAACTTGCAATCCTCCTGCCTCAGCCTCCCGAGCCTCTGAGATTCCAGGAGATTCCAGGCCTGCACCACCGCACCCAGCTCATTTGATAACTTTAGTTTAACATTTAAATCTTTTAGCTATGGTTTAGGTCTCATACAAAGCAAGAATCTATTTTCTGTCAAACAGAATTTTATCCCAAAGTATAAACTCTCTGATTTTCATTGGTTTCCTAGTTACCATTTAAATCTCTGCTATTGAGTTTATCAGGGTGATTTAAATACTCTCTTATACTGCTCCTTTCTCATGTTGACAGTTTCTACGGCTCATCTTTACCTTGGCTTGCAATACTCTCTTCTTGAAAAAACAAAAACCCCAAAAAACAGTGTCAGTGATTAAGGTACTAAAACTCTCCCCAGTCAGCTTCACAAACAGAAAGACTTTAAGAGCCTGTTTGTGTTAATAGAGAACTACCTGGGATTCTGCATAAGGCTCTGCTGAATCTCTGGCAAACAGTGGCTTCAGGGCTGTCCTGAAGCAGATCCCCGGATTCCTCTTGGTTTCACATCCCTTATTCTCACCCGGCTCCCTGGCCTAGCACAAGCTGCGTGAAGGCTCGGGAAAACAGGACCATTGTCACCCTTGGGCATGGCGACTTGGTGCCCCACTGAACCAGAGGCCCCGAGTTCCAGCCTCACCGAGCTCACTGGTCCTGATGAAGGTCAAGAAGTCCCTCCATGCTCTCTTTTACTTAGCCTGGGCTCATTTGTGGGGCAGTTCACACAAGATGATGACAAATGTTTCTATCAATACCTACTTCTGTGATGAAGGGAGAGGAATAGCGGAGTGTCCTTGCCACTTGGGGAATTAAGGCACAGAGGGACAGGAATCATTGCTGGTGTCCGACACAGGTAAACACTGATAAAGGAAATATGAAAGGTGAATGTCCTTGCTGACCAGAAGAGAGGACCATTCTCCATTAGCATCCATCAGATCCTCATTACGAGTAGATAACATGAAAACAAAGGTGCAGAGCCCTGACCTGCACCCTGCACACACACCTGCAAGATCCAAGCCTGCTTCCTTCCATCTCACTTTCCTTTGCTCAGGACTCCTTATCTTGCCTCCACACACCGTCACCTCCTCTATGGGTCAGATGCCTCAGTGCCCAAAGCAGAGCATGGGTTTCAGTCAACAGAAACAGAGAATCCAGGGTTGAAGGGAAAAGAATCATGGTGGATAACCTACCATGTGGAGCTCGGGCAAGAGAAAGAGAAGTCAGTTCAGAAACTTCCAGAACCTAGAATTAGACATGTCTTCAGAGACAAAGCAAGTGTTTGGAGAGAGTCTCAGGAAGGGGAAAGCTGGTAAAGGTAACCAGCAGGCTTTGGAATCTGTATGCATTCTGGATTTGGGGGGATATCATTTCCAAGTCTGGGAGACAAGGACCCCAACTCTGGAGGAAGTGGGTTAGTTACTAGGAAGAAGGGGACACCCCTCCCATTTGAATGATAGCTGGGGTCATTTGTTGCCACCTATGTCAGAAAGCAACTCATGCCATGGTTAGGCAGGAGCTTCACTCCAGGGAAGGAAAGCTTGGAGCCTAAGACTGCGATTGAGGAAACAGGGCCCTCAAGCACCCTTCCATCACTTTGGAGAGGGATGTGCGAGTTCTATGGTTTGACCTGAGCAAGGTTGAATGAAACTGTCCCCTCCCTCCTTAGAGAACATCAGAGAAAAGGGCTCTAGCAAGCTGTGCTGATTTTATTTCTTCAAAATACAGACAACAGCATTCAACCCCAAATTCCACCCAGTTAGAGGGGCTGATCAGCAACCTGTGAAAAAAACAGATGCAAACCCCAAACGCCACATTACCCGCTCTGATGCGCTCAGCTGTCACCAAGGTGCTGTGTGAAAATAATGATTTCCAAACACATCACAGAAAACATTTCTTGGCTCTGCAGAACAGTGTCTGACACTTGCCAGCAAGTACTTACTTGGCTAAATTTGGAGGAAGAAGGTCTTGGAATAGGAAGGAAGTCCTTTTGGGTTCTCAAATTAAAAATTAAGAACCACATTTGTGGAAAAAATAAAGAAAATTCTTCCCAATTTACATAAACTTGTAAATTCAGCATGTAGTTAGCATGTATGTAAATATGCATATGTGTAGCTATATGTTTTTAAGTATTTATAGTTTCATTGTCAGGATCATCTGGTCAACCTCATGATCAGGTGGAGAGGAGGCATGAACATGGGGGACCAGGCCAGGAATACTCTCTCCAGGTTATGAAACCAAGTGTTATGGGTTGAGTTATCAGGTATCCCCAAAAAGCACATGTGGGAAATAATGCAAGAATGTTCAGAGGTGAGATGATTAGGTCTCAGTAGCCTTGACCTAATTATCAAGTTCATCCACTGATATAGATTCACTAAGGCATAACTGTAGCCAGGTAGAGTGTGACCGGAGGAGATAGGTCACTGGGGCATGCCTTTGGGGGGTGTATTTTGTCCCTGCAGAGAGGCAATCTCTTTCTCCTTCCTGGCCACCATGTCCTGAGCTGCCTTCCTCTGCCACAGTCTTTTTCCATGATATTCTGCCTCACCTTGGGTCCAGAGCTATGGAGTCAGCCAATCATGGACTGAGCTAAAATAAACTTTTCCTCCTATATGTTGTTTTTCTCAGGTCTTCTGGTCACAGTGACAGGCAATTGGACTAAAACAACAAGTCTGGAAGACAAGAGTGACTCCTGAAGATACGCAGGTCCTAATGACTGGAACCTGTGAATGTTACATATACAGTCAAAGGGATTTTTGCAGATGTGAGTACATTATGGATTCTGATTTAGTGCTGGAGAGATTATCCTGATTCATCCTGATGGTGTTGGCATAATTGCAGCCATCCTCCTTTCCCCCACCCCCCACTTCATGAATACTGTTCTTATTCCCAAGAAAAAGAAACTAGCCTGAGATAAAACCTCCCAACCTGGAGACATGTCAGTTTCCCCCTGTTCCCTCACTGAGAGAGAGGAGACAGCTTACCGGCCCCTGAGATGGGAACATGCTGGTTTCCCTGTTCTCTCCTTGAGAAGGTAAAGGTACATGCCAGTTTCTCTGTTCCCCCTCTGAGAAACAGGAAAAATGCCTGTCTCTATTCTCAAGAAACAAACTTGCCTTCTACATCTAAGATCAGAGAATGCTTACTATGTCAGTCAAGACTAAACCCGCCCCTAACACAGGGCCCTGATTCTAGCCTATAAAAGATGACATTCAAGAGGGAGTGGCTGCTGATGTCCCCCTCTCTGTGCAGAGCAGCCTTGTCAGGCTTTTGACAATAAACCCACTTCTTGTCCCAGGTGTGTGTTTGATCAGTCCTGTGCCACTCTTCTTTCAGATGGGACCACGTGTGATCACAAGCATCCGCATAAGAGAACTGCAAAGGGAAATTTGACTACGGAAGTAGAAGAGAGAAGCAAGAAGTTGGGAGAATGCGAAGAGAAGGTCAAAAGCCAGAGAATGCAGGTGGCCTCCAGGTGCAAGAAAGGGCAAGGAAACAGTCTCTAGAAGGAACGAATCTTGACGGCACCTTGAGTTTTATACAGTGAAATAGATTTTGGAGTTGCCGGTTACAGATCTGCAGGAGAACGGGCAGTTGTTGAAAGCCACCAATTTTGTATGTGATGGTAACAGTCAAAGGAAACAACTATGCCAAAGAAGTCATAGAAATTGTTTTTTCTAAACGTGAATCTGATGCAAAAGCAGATAATATTCAGAATATCAGAGACTGGCAATTCATTTATAAGACTCACTTTTACAATCCAAACCTTTTGAGATTTAATAGGATGAAAACCCACCATGCATCATCATCACCATTATTATCATTGTCATTATTATTATTATAGTGAGCACTTGTGACTTGGCCTCTTCCAATCATGGGGAAGCATCCTCAAACCTAGCCCCCAGCTCTGCACTCACCAGGATGAGATCAAGTTTCTCCACCAGGCACAGAAAGGGAGAACCAGGCAATTGTGCTCACAAGTAGGGTGACAAACCACTCAGGGCACCTAATGCAGCCCAAGACAAGGCATGGGAGATTGGTGACACAGGTTGAGCAGGCCTTGGGACTGGGGCCCAGCAATTCTGCTACCTGGCTTCACCTTCCTCACTGGTCAACACCTTTTTTCTTAGGTTTTTATTTTCTTCTGCAATAGCAGCTTTGTGATTGGTCCTTTTCCCAGGAGGCGATACCACTCCTAAAGTAGACGTGCATTTCAAGTGGAATTCCTCTTCTATTCTGACAACCATTTTCAGGAAAATTGAAAATTGATTAATATAGCTGATTTGGAGAGAGAATTTTAAATAAACTACTCTTTTAAATCATTTGAGCCTCATTGGCTAATGTGCTTGTAAACCTACAGCCACTGTCTCAGACCTGGGAGAAGATCAGACACCCCACAGGTCTTCAGAAGAGCACCTCAGCTAGATCCCATCCCTCAGGGAGAGCACAGGTCAGTTCTCAGGACAAATTAGGAACTTGATACTGCAGTTCCTCAGAGGCACACAGACATATGGAGGGTCTAATAAGGCCCCCAGGTTCGACATTATCTCTAACATTTGGTTAGCATTCTTCATAGTATAATTTAGAGTTGAATATTATTAAGTCACTGTAAAGTCATCTAAGTTACAGGAAATAAGCATTGTTTCCTAATCCACTAATCTTGAATCATCTCTCAATGTATCTGAGAATCAATCTGTCTACGCATCTGTCTGTCTATCTATCTACCTACCTACCTACCTACCTACCTGTCCATCATCTCAGGTATCCACCAAGATACTATCTATCAGCTCTTCATCTTTCAAATATCTTTCTACTGGCCATCTGTCCATCTATTTGCTATTGGTTGTAGGACATGCCTATAACCATGGATGGATGCCACCCTGAGTTTATGATGGCAGGACTGAGGATAAGGTCATGATGATATCCTGTTTCTCCCCTTTAGGAGTCAATTAATGAATTTTAGAAGGATCTGCCTTCTTAACAGGTTATTTGGTTTCATCTGGTGGTCTAATATGTACTTTGCACCTATTCTTAATTAACTAATGCCCAGATTTTGTATTTGGTTTTCATTTCTGGGATTTATTGTTTTCTACATATTACAATATGGTCATGATTTTTTTGTTTTCTTTTTAATTTCATTATTTTTATGTAGATGTACTATTGGCACATCTTTATGGAGCACAGTATACCTGATTTAATATAGGTATACATTGTGTAATGATCCCATGAGGGTAATAAGCACTTCCATTCCCTCAAACACAAATCATTTCAATGTGGTGGGGATTTTTATACTCTTCTACATATTTTGAAGTATAATGACTTCCAGTTCCATCCATATTGCTGCAAATGACAAGATTTCATTATTTTTTATGGCTGAATAATATTACATTGTGTCTATAAACCACATTTTAAAGAAAACATATAGGAAAATGTGGAATCCATAAAGGACATTTCAATAACGTGCAAGCCCTTGTAACTTTCACCTGGGTCACGAATACCTCTTATATTCTTGAACACACAACCTGTTTTTTCAAAGACCACCACTACCTTCCACTTTCATGTCAGTCACTGTCTTTCAGTTTTAGCTTTCTGGCCCAGGTAAGCACTGGGGACCCCAAAGCTTACTTTGTTTGTTTTCAGACTTTATGTAAGTGGAGACTGTGTGATTTCTTCCACTCAAGATTGATCCACATACTGTGCTGTGAGCATTATAAGATCATTGCTTGCCACCACACACTCCACGGCGAGCCCATCAAAGGATTCGTTGTTCTAGTGCTGATGGATATTTCTTTTGTTTCCATTTGGAACTATGAGGGATGATTCAGGTTGACATATTCTTGAATTTTTCTTTGGAGCTTTGGTCCTACATTTTTTTAAGTACATCTTTAGAAATGGAAGGGCAGTTTCAGATTTTCTAGGTGATGTTGACAGTTTTCCAAAGTCATTGTACCAACTCCAGTTTCTGAACATCTTTCCTGACAAGTGGCATGACTAGTCTCTTCCATTTGACTCATAGTCTCAGTATAGAATTCTGTCATATTTTGGATTTTATTTGTAGTTCTTTATGTACTTTTATGTACTTCTTTATGTACTTTTTTATTTGTACTTCTTTAATGAACAATCAGTTTGAATCTATATATGCATATGGTGTGTGTATGTGTGTGTGTGTGTGTGTGTGTGTGTGTGTGTATCAGGGACTGAATAATTCAGGATGCTTAACCACTGAGCCACATCCCCAGCCCTTTAAAAAATTTATTTAGAGACAGGGTCTAAGTTGCTTAGGCCTCACTAAGTTGCTGAAGCTGACTTTGAACTTGTGATCCTCCTACCTCAGCCTCCCAAGCCACTGGATTATAGGCATGTGCCAACACACTTGGCTTTGACTATTTTCTGGATATCTTCTTGTTTAACTCTTTATTTTACTGTATTGTATTTTTTCAATGGCAACACAGTAAAATTTACTTCCTGGAGTATGGTTCTGTGCATTCTGCGTATGGATTTGTATAACCACCACCATAACCAGGATACAAATTGTCTCATATTGTGAAAATATTTATACATATCACCCCTTTATAGTGACATCTGCCTCTCACAAATAACTCCTGGGAACCCTGGATCTACTTTCTATAAGGATAGTTTTTATCTTTTTCATAATGTTATATATTCAGCTATTCTTTTTTTGCTGGATGCATCCAAGATTTTTCTTTGTCCATAATCCCCACCTATTTGTGTTCAGTATGTCTGAAATGGAAATTTAAAAATTTTTTTTCAGCTCCTAAGTTCTTTAAGTGTGTGGGTTTTGACCAAATTCTCACAGGTAGCTACTCCTTATCCTCTGTTTTGTCTTTACTAAACATTAGTGCGACTTCCCATTTCCCATCAGGCCCTTGAGCACTTCTTGCCCTCAAACAAGCACAGAAATAAGGGTAATCCCCCCCAAACATCATCTTCTCCTGATAATCAGTTGACTCTCTTCCCATCAGCCCCCCTGGTTATTTTCTGTTGCTCATCCAATGTCATCTCCACAGATTCTGCTTACCTCTGCCTGCTCCCTCCTTTACGTCTTTTTCTATGTGATTTTGAGACATCACAGACTTCTGAGACTGGTGTGTTCTCCCTATTGCAATAATCTTTCTAATTAAAACCCTGCCTTACATGAATTCATCGCTTGCCTTTTCTTTCTTTTTTTTTCCTACAAATTTGGGGAGTCTTTAAGTAATATTTCTTTAAGCATTTCCCTGCCCCCCATATGCATTGTTTGTTTTCTCCTTCTGAAATACCTTTGTATTGAACATTCAGCTTTTTGGTATGCACCATAAATCCTTAAGGTTCTGTCCCCTTCTCTTGTTTCATCCTTTGCTCTCTTTTGCACAGATTGGGTCATTTCTATCTTCATAATTCCCAATTGTTTCCTCTCATGTCCATTCTGCTGCTCTTGAGATCTTTTAGTGAATATTTTATTTTGCTATTGCATTTTTCATCTGTAAAATTTCCCTGTTTTTTTAACACTTTCTACTTTTTTCTTCCTGTGATTTTTCTAGCTGTCCATTCATTTCAAATGTGTTTGCTCTTCCATCTTGGAGCATGGTTATAACAGTTGTCCACACAGAGTGATGAGAGCCTTCTCTTGACTTTCCTTCTCTCTGTGATTCCTGTGGTTCTCTCCAGTCCCTGAAGCCTTCTTTCCTTGTGTTGTCACCATTGGTTAGGCTTCCTCATTTTCCCACACTATTGCTGTGGCGTTCTGCATCCCAGGGCAGGCACTCAGAGGACAGAATGAGAAGAAAGAACAGGAAGGATTTGCCACACACTCTTGGGATTGCAATTCTCTAGTTATAGGAACAAATTTCTCCTCCCTCATTTTTGGGACCATGCCATGGCTATTAGTGCTGCTGCTGTGGCCATGGTGCAGCCTGAGAACTGGCTGCCGAGAAGGGAAAAATGAGAAGAGAGGCCTGTCTGTTCTTTCACCAGTGGTTGTCCCTTCTCCTGCTTCCTAGAGCAGAAAGAGGGCTTCTCTTACAGCTCATCTGTGCACATCAAGTGCACATGTAAGGGTTTCAGTCTGTCTTTGGAGTCCCATTCAGGTGACACTGGAAGAAAAGAAAATGATAAAAACACCCTTGGTTTGGTGGACATTTGAACATTCTCCCCTCCTGGAATCACTGGAATCAGTACCAGATTTCATTCTTGGTGAAACATCTGTTCAAGTCTTTTGTATATGTTTTCCATTGGATTCTCTCTCTCTCTCTCTCTCTCTCTCTCTCTCTCTCTCTCTCTCTCTCTCTCTCTCTTTTAACTTAAAAATAATTCTGTAAGCTGAGTGTGGTGGCACATGCCTGAAATCCCAGTAGCTTGGGAGGCTGAGGCAAGAGAATGGCAAGTTCAAGCCAGCCTCAGCAACTTGGGCCCTAAGCAACTCAGCAAGATCCTCTCTCAAAATAAAAAACAAAAAGGGCTGGAGCTGTGCCTAGTGGTTAAGCATCCTTGGGTTCAAGCCCTGCTACAAAAAGAAAAAAAATGCCATGAGAAGATGGTTCCTGTTAATTTTTAATGACTCCTTGGAGTGCCACACTTCTCAAACACTCAGATTGATATCACAGGATTTTCTCCTTATATTCCTGAACCCCTTCCACTTTTAGAGGGATTATTTTTGAGATAAATCTGGTTTCAAAAAAAATGGAAATTATATATCTTTTAATATTGAAGCAGGAAAGTGAGAGTCCCCTTAAGGAGACAGAAGATAACGGTACCAGGAAATTGACACTGGCTTGTTATTACACTGATGCCCTACATCCAGGTTTTGCACAGCCTCTCGGGAGTGGGGGGCAATGGAAATGTGGATCTCATCAGCTAGAGATGTTTATATGTCTCTATATAGTACTTATATCAAACTGCTTGACATGAAAACACTGTAAAATTAAAGTTCATACATCTATTACACTTTTATAATCTTAAGCAGATACATAGGTAGGTAGAAGGACCCATGTTTTCATTATAGCTTGAAAAAATAATTTAAAATATCTCTGATGTTCAATTGGAGGCCAACAAAAATTATTGTGCTTGTTTATGTGATTGATGATTAAGATAGATCGTCATCTGCTTCTTAGATATTTATGAGTTTATCATTTTTAGCAAAATTTAGAAAACAATAACCAAATACATGGTCCTTATCTAGTATCTTCTCCAGTGGATTCAATAATATTTTTTCCATAGTATTGCTCCAGGGCAAACTGTATAAAAATTGCACCAGTTTCTCTTCTTATTTGAAGGACATTATAACCTTAAAAGCATCATTTTTGTATGTCTCCAGCACTCAGGAAAAACTTCTTTTTTCTTGAAATTATAACATGTGTAATCAAGTTCATCAACTATACTACTATATATTATAAATCACATAAAATAACATGTCAGGAGGGGTATTATTTGTAATATCCAGTATTCTTAGGTCTAAATACCTACTTTTTATAGCAGTAGATAACACATGTGTGGTATATTCATGGTGATGATGTCAATACTATATTAGTCACTTAAGAGTATTTTAATTCAGGACAAAATGTGGACATTTTCCTTCCTAATCTGCTTAAAGTGGACACAGCAATTATGATGTATGATAGAATTCTCCACCTGGTAATCCTGGTTGCCATGGTGATGACCGTGTGGGCAAGAAGCACTGTGACTCACTTTATTTTCTCTGCTTGACTTCATCATCTCTGAAGGGGAAGAATGTGCATCTGGCCAAGGATTGCCTTTCAGGCCCCTTTGTATCTCCAGACCTGTCAGTTAGGAGGGAGATATGAACAGTGTGAAGTTGCCTTATTAAACACGATTTCTGCACACAAAAGAAGGGGGTAATCTGTTTTGTTAAAACACATTCTGCAACAAAACAAAGAAAATCTGATTTTCCATCATGGAGACAACATGATTATTGTGGTCCAGCTACTGAGGCATGATTAATACTCTGCGCTTGATGATAAAAATCAAAACAAATGTGCACTATTTAGGTTCTGCGCCATGTCTCAGCCACTACTGCAATTGTGAAGTGAAAGAAAAAAACGTTTCATTGATCAATCTAAAACCACTTTGATTCTCTGGAGGTGAGTTTTTAAAAAATATTTAAATGCTTTTATTTTTATTTATTTTTGGTACCAGGGATTGAACTCAGGGGCACTCGACCACTGAGCCACATCCCCAGCCCTAATTTGTATTTTATTTAGAGACAGGGTCTCACTGAGTTGCTTAATGCCTCACTTCTGCTGAGGCTGGCTTTGAACTCTCAATCTTCCACAATAATCATGTTGTCTCCAAGCTGCTGGGATTGCAGGCATGCGCCTCTATGCCTGGCTGAGTTATATATTTCTAAAACATCATTATCAGTTCAGAGATGTGCAGATAATTTGAAGTTATGATTCAATGCCTGGATGCTTTATCTGACTGCTCTGAGACCTTCAGAATATTACTTAATGACTCAGTGGATTGATTGTATCATAGTTAAAAGAAAAATATATAATATTAATATTATATTGTATTTAAAAAGAAAAATATATAAATATATAATAGTAAATATATAATAGTAAAAGTACATAATGGTAAAATTGGAATGAGAAATATATGTGAAAATATGTTAGTATATAATAGTTTCCCTTTCTACAGGAATGCATTCCAAGACTCTTGTGGATACCTGAAATTAGTACCTACATATACTGCAGATAGAACCTATCTCTACACTATGGTTTTCTTCTTACACATGCACACCTATGATAAAGTTTAATTTACAAACTAAACAAGGAAATTCATGCTAAAGTATAATAATAAAATATAATAATCATAAAATATATATTGTAGTAAAAGTTATTTCAAACTTATGAATAATATGCTTCTGGAAGTTTCCATTTAGTATTTTCAGACTGCAGTTGACCACAGGTAGCTGTGGAAAGTGAACCCACATGGGTATACAATTACAGTACTTCATAATCCTTCACTGAATATTTGCTATCGTCATCCTTATTAAGTATCTCAGCGCCCTGTGTAAGGCAGCTCCATTTCTCTAGGGTCCCGAAATGCTTGAGGTCTCCTAACTCTTGTCTGAATCTCCCCTTGGATTAGGAATGGGAATGACAGCAACAGGCCCCAAGTTTCTCACTTAGGTGGAGTTGCTGTGCTCAACACTGAGATGAGGGCTTTCTGGATTAATGATGACTGGAAATTTCCCCCTGGGGACTGTCCCCAAATCAGCTTGGCAGGCCCCTTGGCCTTAGGCTAAGCAGCCTTCCTATTCCAACTAATCAGCATGTGAGATGATTGGCTACTGCTTCTACTCTTTCACTTCTGATAAGAAGCAGGACTCATGTGGGAAGAAAGAAAACCATTTAAGCATCCTCTCAAAAGATCATCTTTGTTTTTTAAAAGGCTTAACATTTAATTGATCTATCTTCTTGAATCCCTGCCAAAAGAAACAAAATGTAAAAATGTCCCAATAGACTCCTGGAATTCAGGGATCTGATTTCTATGTGAAAATGATAAAGGAGATGATTTTTTTTTGGTAGTATGTGTTTTGTTATGAGATATTTTTCAATTATAGGTGTTGGATTTTTACATTTCCACTTATCATGTGTTTTGTTATGAGATATTTTAAAATCACAGGTGTTGGATTCTTACACTTCCACTTCTAATATGGTTCAAGACCACCAAGGACTTTCTGAATCATACCTATTCAGTGTTTGAGCTGCATTTTCATGACACTGTGACTTTATCCTTCTGTGGTAATGAAATAAGAGAGGATAGAACATTCAGATCTGATCCCGGGGATGTGCCCCAACAAAACAGAGAGCTGGGGCAGGGACATGGTGTTTCAGCTGACACAGACTGCCTGGGAAATAGAGAAACACACTTGGTAAAATTTACCAGGTGAGTCTAATCCAATGACTCAGAAGATTCCAGAAAGGCTGAATTCATCAAAGTTTGATCATTCTTGAGGATTTCCCAGTGATGTTTTCTTTATTAGTCTCATGATGTTCTTCTTCTTCTTCTTTTTTTTTTTTTGGTGGGCCTTACCTCATCAGTAAAGTCTTAGTTTGGGGAAGTTGTCAGACTCGCAATGGCAGATTGGAAGACAGCTGTCTGTCTGCATCAGTGGTCTCTGTGGAGTCGACCAAGCACTGAGTGGAAAAACTGGAAAAGAATGTTGTCCATACTCAATGTGTCCAGACTTTTCTTTCTTGTCATTATTCCCTAAATATTACAACTGTTTATGTGGCATTTGCATTATATTTAAGTGTTTTATAAGTAATCTGGAGAAGATTTAGAATGTATGGGAGGAGGTACGTAGATTATATGTAAATACTGCATCATTTTATAAAAGAAAAGAGACTTAAAAGTCCACAGATTTGGATATCTGCAGGAGGTCCTAGAACTCTGTGCACACAGACACAGCTGTACTTCAAGATTCTAATTTTCATTTGAAAGCTCCAATGTCACTATTGGCAACAGAAAAAAGTCAATTATTTTTCCTGAGTTGACAGGTTCACTTTGTTCATTTTTAAGAAAATGTCTGAAAAATCCAAGTCTGTTTAACCATAGCTTGCCTGTTGGTAGCTCTAGCCAGCACAAATGGTGTTCCATGAGGAACGTGACTAATTCGGCCACAAACTCCAATAAGAATTGCATGTGTGATTTCCTTGAGGCTATTCTCTTACCTACACAGGGCAGACCAGGCCTGTGGGCACCCCTCCTCCCATCACACACAAAATGGAAGAGATGTGTTCCTCTGGGTAACAATGTATGAAATTAATCCATTTTCCTGTTTAATCAAGAGCATTCCTTTTGTATATCAGGGATTGAACTCGGGGACACTAGACCACTGAGCCACATCCCCAGCCTTATTTTGTATTTTCTTTAGAGACAGGGTCTCACTGAGTTGCTTAGCGCTTTGCTATTGCTGAGGCTGGCTTTGAACTTTAGATCCTCCTGCCTCAGCCTCCTGAGCTGCTGGGATTATAGGTATACACCACAGCACCTGGCTCATCAAGGGCTTTCTTAAGCATCAAGGCCACTTGTTTCCCTAGGAGCACGTGGGGGTGGTGAATGCAAGGAACACTTAATGCTTGTACCACTGATGTAAATATCAATGCAGCAAGAAAAGCAATTGGCAATTGGTGTCATTGTAAAAATAGTCTGGACCCCATTAACTTCTTGAAAGGGTCTAGGGAACCTCTGGGGTCCACAGATCATACTTTCAGAACTGGTAATTTAGCTCATTTCCCCTATCCACTGAATATTAAGGGTCTAGCTACATAATTAAACCAATTTGCATATATGATGGTGATGTTTAAGATTAAGTTACTGAAGATCTTAAAGAGAAAATGTGCTGGGACACATCAAAATTGAATGAGCAATATTTAATTACTTTTAAATAAGTAAATGATTTCAAATGAACACCTCATATAGATTGAGCTGTGTGAGACAGTGATGAATCTTCTAGATTAAAAAACTAGAACATCACAGGATGACCACAAAAATTTCCAGGATTCATCTTATAGCATGACAGAATAATTATAAATATGACAAAAACAATTTTCCTCCCTCAAGCTTCTCAATGATTATTAGTGTATCCAAGGTAACAATATTATAATTATTCTTTAATGTCCAATTTGACAAATTATATTTTCAAAATATCCATGTCACGTCAGTATTCTTTTCCTATTGAAAGATTGCCCATTAAATTACTAAAGAAAATGCATGATTGTGATTGCAACTCCAAATTTGTCTAAGTCTCTCAGGAGGAATCAAAGAATATGGGCTGATGGTCATGTTTTACAAAATAGCTCTGTTTATACTAGTGTCACAGAATTTCTTGAGCAACTTATCCTTCCTCTTTTTTGAAACAACTGTCTATAGGAAGCTTTCCCTGTTTTTCTTCAAAGACAATGAACACTTCTCTCTGAACTTCAGAGACCTAGAGCTTGGAAAGTCCTTAATTAAATTCAATTTCTTTGTTATTAGACTATGAATTTTTTAAAAAAATTCCTACCCTAGACAATTTTGTCATTTCATATTCTCTCAGAATATTATCCATCTCATCTTGGCTTGCTATATCTACTTGTTTAAAACATTCTTTTAAACGATATACCTGTGATTTCCCCTTTCACTCAGAAGTATGCTTCTTCAAGTCTACTTAAGTGACCAGTCTTTCTGGGGCTTTGTTTATATTTTCAAAGAAATAGTTTTAGCTTTTGGTAGTTTTTTCTGTTAGGTGGTTAGTCTTCTTTTTCTTTTTCTTTTTTTTTAAGATGGACACATCTTTATTTATTTTTATGTGGTGCTGAAGATCGAACTTAGTGCCCCACATGCACAAGGCAAGTGCTCTACCGCTGAGCCACAACCCCAGCCCCTACATGGTTGTTCTTTAATCCAGTGATTTATTTCTGTTTCTTTCTTATTTACTTTATGGTAAGCATTTTTCTTTTGTTTTCTTTCTTTCTTTTTCTATTTTTGGTACCAGGGATTGAACTCAGGGGCTCTTAATCACTGAGCCACATCTCCAGCCCATTTTATTTTTATTATTTCTTTTTTACTTTTGAGACAGGTGTTTGCTGTTTCTTAGGGCCTTGCTTATTTGCTGAGTCTGGCTTTGAGCTTTAGATTCTCCTGCCTCAGTTTCCTGAGTTGCTGGAATTATATGCATGCATCACTGCACCCAGCTTATGGTATGATTTTTGTTTAAATGAGTTCTTTTTCCTAACTTAAATTCTTGGTATTTGACATCTTTGCTCTTCTGAGTTAAAAGCATGGACTTTCCTTTTACAATCACTCTGAATACTCATGGGTCCTGGTTTAACATACATATTGTCATTGAATTGAAGTCATATCAGAAGGTCACTTTTTTTATTTTCCACTAAACAGGTCATGCATATTTAAGTTTCACACACATGATCACACAGAAATCGAATGCTAACACTTTTTCAGTCTTATTTAAGAAAGCTGCACCTAACTTAAGGTCAGGAAGCTATCTTATCTGAAAGTTTCACAGTTTTACCATTTTCCTTCATGCCTTTAATCCATGTGGAATTTGTCTGTGCATGCTTTAAGGTAGGAATCATTCAATTTCTTCCCCGTGGACAGAGTTGTGTTGAAGAGACTGTGGTGTCTCCACTGTATCAACAGGAAGTGCCACTGTATGTGACATCAGTTTCTATGATGTTTACTAAGATTGACTTATTTGACTACCTCTGCCCAAATACTATGAAACCTTAATTATTATAATTTGTTATAATTATAAAATGAGTTTTGACATGTTAGAACTAGCCCTCCTAGATTGTTTTTATTAGGTAAACAGTTAATATTCCTGGTCCTTTGCATTTCCACATAAAATTTTTAGAATCAGTTTATCATATAACATGCACAAAAAATAGAATTTTTTTCATTGAAGCACAATTTGGGAAAAAAATAATTTATTGAAATAGTATTCCAATCTATGAACTTTAGGTGTCTTCTGACTTAGTCTGTTGTACTATTTCTCAGTGTGACAGAGGCAGCCGTGACACCCTCCACTATGAGAGAGCAGAGAAGCCACCCCAGTCCCATGTTCTAATGCGTTTTCTTTCACAAGGTGACCACTGCTCAGTGTCATTGCTGGCTGTTAACAATGCATTCCCCATGGATCCAATCTTCAGAACAGTTGGCAGTTTCTGACTTTGGGTGCATTGCAATGGGCTGAAGCTCTCAGGCTAAGAATGCACATGTCCAATACACACCAGTGCTACATTAGCCCAGTGAGATGTCTCCAGAACAGATCTGTTGGTGAATTAGCCAAGCAGTCCTGGTGTTTGTGGTATGACAGAGTTTCCCTACTTCCACCATAATTAGACCTCGACTGGTCTCCCTACCACACACATACTGACTGAGATACACGTTGGTTTTGTGTTTCTGATCTGAACCCCAAAGAACAATTTGATAATTTTGCTCTGAACTGAAAATTCCATATTAGTGAACATTGGCAATACATTACTGGGGCTGGTGGTCAGTTGGAACATCTCCAAACACCTTCAGACACCTTGAAACCATCCAAAGCCATTAGTATGAGATCAACTTACAAAGGATAGAGAACTTGGACTAGAACAAAAACTTGGCATTTTTTTCTTTTTTCTTTTTGATTTTTTTAAAAAATAAAAGCAGAATGTATTACAATTCTTATTGCATGTATACAGCACAATTTTTTATATCTCTGTATATAAAGTATGTTGACATCAATTCGAGTCTTCATACATATACTTTGGATGATAATGTTCATCACATTCCACCATCCTTGCTAATCCCCTGCCTCCTCCTTTTCCCTACCACCCCTCTTCCCTATCTAGAATTCATCTATTCCTCCTATGTGCCCCCTCCCTACCCACTATGAGCCAGCCTCCTTATATTAGAGAAAACCTTCGGCATTTGTTTTAGGGGGATTGGCTACTTCACTTAGCATTATTTTCTCCAACACCACCCATTTACCTGCAAATTCTATGATTCTATTCTCTTATTGCTGAGTAAAATTCCATTGTATTACTGATTGCTGTCATGATAGACAGCATATTCAGGGACTGCTAGAGAGATGCTTAGAATTATGGCATTGAGTTTCTTATTTAAAACAAGATGCACAAGGCAGGTCTACCTACCAAACCTTCCAATTGGATTTATTGACTTTTGGGGTATAAAATTCTGAAAGTGAATCAACTGCTACAGAATTGCCATATTTGTCAACATTTCTGCCCCCCCCCAGAGTGACTCATTACCATGAGAAGTCTGTTGCTTAATGCCATCTGGTGATGAACATTTTGGCAACATTTTCCAGAATATTCGATAAGACCACTGTGAAGAAAGCAGCTTTCTGTGGCTGCCAGTAGGGTTGCTACGGTGCGTCACCTGACGGTGACATCACGGCATTGCTGCTTCTCTTATTATACAAAGGGTAGAACTTCAGAAAGGAAGTTGTCTCCTGTTTAAATTTGTCAGTTGAAGGGTAATGCACGGTGTTATGTTGGCATGGTAAAAGTTATGTTTGGTGGGTAATGTCTAGAATTTATTGATTTTGTGATTTAGTTCAACTTTTACGTCTGTTAAATTTGACAATAATAAAGATTTGATAATTTGAAGGCAATTTGTTTTTGAATGAATCATACTAATATTTTTTTCACTCCTATTCAGAGCAGCAAAAGCCATGTTCAGATCAAGGAAAGAATAAACCCATCATTTGAGGAAGATGAGCCCCGTACAATAGAGAACAAAGAAAGAAGATGCTCTTAAACCTGCTTTTCTTCCTTACAAGAGCAAATGCACATTTCCTTTGGTGTTGAAAACAGCAAGCCCTAGTTCCCTAACACATGAATAACTTAGCATGTGGCAGAGACATTTGAATAGCTCCTAGCCAAAACTGCTTTATTTTGGAAAGACCATGGGCTTTCACAACGCTTGACATCCACAGGAGATTCAGCAAGATCACACTGCAGAGCAAAAATAAATAAGTAAATAAATCTTGCTGGCTGAGCTGACGTTTACTGAAGATTTCCCTCATGGCTGCAACAGAAATTGACTGAGCCCTGTGCCAAAATCCAGAGCTAGTGCCTGGGGCGCTCACTGCTTTCTGCTCTTCGATTTTCTTCTTCTAAAAACACCAGCATGCTTCTTGCCCAATTTGTAACGTTAAAAGGATATCCAGAAATACTAATACTTGATCATAGTATAATGGCTGAAATTGATTGAGCATTGGATATATGTGTTTGAAGATCAATTAGGATAATTCATGTGATGATCTTAAATATAGTAGAGCATATGTTGAATCAACATGAGGGCGTCTGTGCTTCTTGGCCCTCAGGGATGCTAACAATGAGCGTCCAGGGAAAAATGAAGTTACGTTTTATCACCTTCATTTTATTTACTTTAAAATGACCTCCACTTCAGGTACAGGCCCTCTTGACCATCTACAGTGGGACATTCTTGGGTCCACATATGGCTTTGTTTATGCTGGGCTCAGATTCCTGCTTCAGGTTCTACTCCCTGAGTCATATCCATTCTGGATTCTTGGCCCACTTCCTTCTGATCATCAGCTTGACCTGGTGATTCCTGTTCATGTTGGCTCCTTTCCTGGCTTTGTCTGATTGACAGCATTCATGCTTTTCAGAATCTAGACTCTTTGTGTGTCCCACAGGGACACATGCTACAGGAGTGTGGGACAACATTGCTTTTGCTCTTTCTTACAGGTTGCAGGCTAGGAAAAAGCCAGATATATAATTGACGATCAAACTCACTGAGTCATTATGGAATTTCAATTTTCAAAGTCTCCTTTTATCACAATTATGAACTTCATACATCTTTCAAATTAGCCGTCTTTGAAGTGACTATGTTATTCCACACATTTGGGAAATAACCTTTTCAGTTTCCATTTTAAGTATTATTAGTGTTTTCATTGGTTTTTCAGCCAGCTACCCTGAAAGTCACAGTATCTGAATCACAGTGAGGTGCTCAATTTCTTTCTTTCTTCTTTTTTTTCCCCTAATACAAAAACACAGAAGATTCACTTGGGGGAATCTTACAAAAAAAGAGGCAGCCTGGAGATGAAGCTCAGGGATAGAGCACTTGCGTAGCAGGCAAGGGTCCTGGGTCCCATCCTCAGTACCACGAAAAAATAAAGAAAATAAAATGAAATAAGTAAAGATGCTTACTATTCATCTCCATCCTCACCCAAGGGCTTTCTGTTGAGAGAAGCAAATGAGTTCATGAGAAATCAATGCACTGGTGGCTTAGGATTCCATTCCTGGAGGACACTTGTCAGAGTCTCCATATTTTAATTGTTATCTGCTTCATTAGCCAATGGAACAAGCAACTATTACACACTAGACACCAAAAAAAGATGCTGGCACATCTAGAAAAATCATCTGTGTCAATGTGAAGGATAGAGTCAAGTTCCTGAAGAAATAGGAACTGCATTTCAGTATCGTAACGCTTCTGGTTTCCCAGTCAAACCTTGAGGCAGCTTCTGGGCTTGGGGCTCATCTGTGGAATTTCTTACTTGTCTTGAGTTAAATTTCTCTGAGTTCTGGAGCTGATGGAAGTTGCTAGAATGCTGAAGGTACACCTGGAGGTAATCTGCAGGAAAAAAAAAAAACTCAAAAAACCCAGAAACCAAAACACCACTTCAAAAACTAAAACTTGTGAGCTCTAGACTGGTGACAATTGTTTCTTTTTATTGCTTCTCTGAGGTTGCCAACACCTTCAAACTTCATGTAGAAGCAGAAAATGAAATTAGGATTGATAAGAGCCTTGAGTAATGCATAATAGTTTTTATTGTCTCAAAGACTGAGTCAGGGAGACAAATATTTCCCATATTCAAGAGAATATGTGGGTTCAGGTTTGCTTCTTTTATTATCTTTTAACACGCTGTGCTCAAAATATGACTTGTGTTTTTCTGATTCATACATATGAAGCCAGGATCCAAAAACCTGCACAGCAGCTCAGGCAGAGTGCCCTCACTCAATAGATGCTTCCCCAGGCTTTATAAATCCTAGTCAGAAGCGCAAAACCAGTGTGGCAGGCAAGTGCACCCCAAAGGCTCAGGTGTTGAAGGCTGGGTCCCCAGCCTGTGGGACTATCAGGAGGTGGTGGAACCTATAAGAGTTAGAGCCTCCTGGGAGCTTTTAGGTTATTGGTAGCATGTCTTTAATGGGGATAACAGGACTCTGGTCCCTTCCTCTTCCTCTCTTTTACTTTTTTGCCAGGCGGTGAATGGCTTTCACTCCATCACTTGCTTCTTATCATGATGTGCTCATCTTATCATGGGCCCTCAAACAATGTGAGCAGTTGATGATGAAATGAAACCTCCAAAGCTAACATTTAACATTTCCTCTTTATAAATTGGCTACCTCAGGTATTTTGTTACAGTAATAGAAAACTAACACACACAGATAAAAACTGAAAATTTAGCATCTAAATAATACAAAACATCTATTGAGAAAAAAGTACATGCCAGACACTATTCTTATACTTACACTCATGAAGTAAGTGCACTTTTTAATTCCCATTTTACAAGAGAAAACTATTGCCCAGTTAGGTGAAAGCTGCAGGACCACAGAGCTATACTCTCACCCTCAGACGACTATGGAAATGAGAATGTGAGCTTGATAGCTATCAGTGTCCTAGAGACCCTCCCTTATTCTTTTCTTCCTTTTCATGTGTTCTTGGGCTTCCAGTTGAGTCTGTTCAATGTGAAAGAATTGAGCAAAACTTGAGAAGAAATGGAGGTCTTAGTATTTATTCCTTCCCCGAGGCACCAGTGGGTTAGAGTCTTGGTAAGTCAATGACTATCAAGTGGTCCTTCCACACCACACCCATTTTTTTTCTGGCTTCTGGTACTTTCTTCTTATATTGCCCCTTTAGAGAGGAATAGCACCCACCATGATCAGCCGTGGGAGAGATCCATGTCTTTCTTCCCAACTGCAATACCATCTTTTTCTGCCAGAATCCGGGTAGATTTACAGAATCTATCAGAATAAGTTTCAGCAGAAATAAATGATAAAACTCCTGGGTCATTTCTCAGCCTTGGGAAGGGGATATATCCAATGAGTATTTATGAATGGTCAGTAAAACAGACATGTCTGAGCTCCTAGCATAATTTCTGATTCACAAAGTGCTTCAGAAATTGGATTAAAGCAAATTTGAGTCAACAAGTGCTTTAAATCTTTAAATTACTAACCTACCTCTGACATGCTGCTATATGAATGTATCTTGGCAATTTCTCTCTATATTTCTTAGCCTTTTTCCCATCCTGAATTTTAAGGTACACATTCTACTCTAAAAATTTTAAATTTTAAATTAGTAATGTACTAGTGTTTAAATTTTTAAGGTTTTCTTCCAAGGCAGAACATTGGAACTGTGTGAAATTAGAAAGTATTGCATCATGCCCATCGAGTCCAGGGAGGATCTCAGACGTAAAAGATCATTAGTGTTCATGACGACACATGGGCTGCTCTCTGAACAGCCCAGCTGAGGGGATGAGATGGTTTAGCTTACTCTTTGGTCTGAGTCATATTCGTTATCATTTGTAGACTTTAGCAGGAATGAAAGCACCGGAAACATTATTTCCCAGGAAGGTGAGGATGGCACAATCTGGATTTATTTGTGCTTTGTTCAAACAAGTGGGATGAATTAATTCATGAGAATGAATTAATGATACTTGGTGATAAAAATCCCGCTTGGTGAGCATTGTCTTGGCAAGTTTTCTGGCTCCTCTCTTAACAGCCTCCACCCTACGTAGAATCCCATCATCTGTTATGTTGTGGCCTCTATTACCTGCAGCTGTTCACCTGATGTGTCTCCCTTATGGGGCTGTGGTCCTATGTGGATAGAGGGTAAAGCATAACCTGTAGGAAGAACTCCATCAGTGCTTGTGGAATTTCAGTAAGCTACCATGACACTAATGAAAACGAAGAGCTCAAGAGTGCAGTCTCTGTGTTCGAGGGTAGGGTGTGATTTGTAACAGGTCTGTGGACATTTACTCTAATGGTTTTGATCAAGCTGGAATGGAAAATCCCAAACATTGCAAAACAAGGATAGAGAATGAGGACCCAAACAACCTTAGGTTATAGTGCAACCTTAGTTAAATCAAAATCCATGGTGGGAAACATGGCTTTAGAATTCAGAGGGGCTGGGGTGGTGGCACCGTGGTAGATCATTTGCCTGGCATGTGTGAGGCACTGGGTTCGATTCTCAGCACCACATATAGATAAATAAAATTAAAGGCCCATTGACAACCAAAAAAGTATTTAAAAAACACAACACTTAATTCAGAGGCCTTGTTTGTCACTCATGTAGGAGGGTTTATCATAATGCAAAGCTGAGGAAATTGGCCGGGAATAAAATGTCAACTTGGGAAAGATAAAATCAACTTTGACAACAGCTAGATGAATCACAACATACTCTCTATAAAAACTAAGAGTTCAAGGTTTGTGAATTAGCAAAAGCTACTGAAATTCCAATTTTCTGTCCATCAATTTGGGTTGTTTTGGACCAATATATCTGCTGAGAAAAACTAGAAAAAAATCATAAAATGTAAAAACAGAAATTGGCTCAATATGAGAATGAGTGGGGTCCAGGAGAAAAAAAAAAAAGCGCAACCAAGACAAATGAGCCAAAGTCTCCGTGTCAGTTTTTCCTTCAAAGAGACATTTGTTAGTTTTAAAGGAGTGATGGAGAAGATGGAAGGCCTAGCAGCTCTGTCAACAGCCAGGTGGGTTTAGGAGGGGAACGTTGGAGAAGAGGCCGTGTCAGGGAGGAGCAGGCCAGAAGATCCTCCGGCCTCTGGCTGAACACAAACTGCTCTCAGATCCCATGACGTCCCTGCCTGAGGCATTTCAATTCCTTTCTGTATTCCAGTGGTCACACTTTTGACAAGGCCAGAGCAGTAGTTAACCATCTCTGGGTAAGACAGCACCATTTAGAAAAAAATTGCCTTAAATTCTTTTTTATACAAATTTCAGCTTTCTATGAACAATAAGGAGAAACACATGAATGAACTGGACAGATCCACAGGAAAAGCAGCCAATACAAACAGATCCAGAGATGACCTAGATAATGGAGTTATCAGACCCAGACGTTAAAATAATCACAATTGCTGTGTTAAAGAAGGTAAAAGACAAACTGGAGAATTCTAGCAAAATAAAACTTAAAAGAGCCAAATGGAAATTCTAGAACTAAATGTATATCAATGTATTCATACGATTGGTATGTAGGTAGAAATCTGTAGACATCTATCATCTGTCTGTCTCATCCATCTATCTATCCATCTGTCTATCAAATTAAGAAGCTAATGGATAGCTTTTAGAATAGACCCCGTTGAAGAAAGACGAGGAAAGAGAGAATATACAGTCGGGACACAATTTATTTTCTTTTTGCCTCTCTTTAAGATTGGAAAATAAGAAAAAGACAATAAGAGTTTATAAAATACAGTGTCGAGGTCTAACTTATGGGGGAAAGTGGAAGCAATCTTTATGGAGATAACAGATGAGAAGGTCTAAAATTGATGAATGATATCAAGCTACAATATCAACAGCACCATGAACACCAAAGCTCGGACAATACAAAGAAAAAGAAGTGGATACACATTTGATATAACTGCTAAACAACAAAGATAAAGAGACTCATCTTAAGAAGGAGGAAGACATCTTCAACAGAGAAACCAAGACCCAAGGCCAACTTTCCCCATAAAAGACAACAGAAGTAATTAGAAAATGCAAAGTTATCTTCAAAGCACTTAAAAAAACAAATCAAAGTGAAATGAAACCCACCAACCTAGACTTTCACATCCAGAGAAAATATTTCTTGAAACTTTTTCAAACATCCAGTGAGTGAATTTCTGTGGGCACACTCACCCTAAAGTGGATGCCAAAGAGTGTCCTTTGAGTAGCCTAAGAACGATCCTCCATGAAATTTCAGCCACCTGAGGAGTAACAACCATGGGACAAAAGGTAGGCAGGTTAATCTACATTAATGCTCACTGAGCTAAACAGCTACTATCGAAATGTCCTGGGGGATTTAAGTACATATCTAAGTATCCATCAAATTAAAATGCTGTCCCAAAATAGCAGCATAAAAGTCGGAGTCTATAAACCCTGTCAGTGTTCTGACTCACCCATGAAAGTGACAGCACAGATGTTTGTGTGAACTGTAGTTTTTAGGGTAATTACTGAAAAAGAAAAAAGAATGTATAATCACCACTTAATTCAGCATGAGGAGAAAATGAGGAGTAAACAATATTTATTTCAAAAGCAGATGAGAAAAGATAAAGGACAAAAAAAGGGAATATAGTTGTATGGAATAAGAAGAAAATTATAAAATTATAGATTTAAAACAAAATGTGCAATGGTTATATTAAATAAAAATGGAATAAATTCTCCAACTATAGTACAAAAGTTACCAGTCTGGATTTAAGTATATATGTTTAAATTTGTATCAGTCTGAATTTATATATGCAAATATATATATATATATATATATATATATATATCAATTTGAATATGTATATCAATCTACATATATACATATGCATATATACATATACATATATATCCCTATGATAAAGACCTAACACTAAGACACAGAAGGCAGAAGTTTAAAGAACAGAAAATAGAAATCAGATAAACCAAATAAGAACTATGTAAGTGTAACTACACTAATATCCACTTCTATTTTTAAGTTAGATTTTATTTGGAAAGTACTGCAGATTCACCACTGTAAGAGATAATACAGAGAGCTTATGCATCTTTGACCCAGTTTTCCCCAGTGGTTACATTTGGCAAAAATATAGTAGAGTATCCCAATTGGGACATTGACGTCGACATTCTCAAGATATAAAAATTTCCAGCACCACTTATGCCCCCTTCAATAACCACGCAACCTTCCCTTCTTCCCCTGTCACCTGCTTAGCTCATGGAAGCCATTAAAATGTTTTTCATTTCTAAAAGATGGTCACTTTGATAATGTTAAATAAATGACATCATATAGTATGTAGCCTTGGGGAGCTGGCTTTTGTCACTTCTAATTGATTCTCCAGAGAGATTCATCCAAGTCATTGTGTGGATCAGAAGCCACTCCTTTTTAGGGCTGAGTAGTAGTCCACAGTGCAGATGCACCACAGTTTGAATTTTATCTGGGTTGTCTCCAGTTTTGTGCTATTACAAATAAAACTTCATAAGTCTCCTCCTAGATATGTTTGAGTGGACATCAGTTTTCATTACTTTGGGATAAATACTCTAGAATACTATTGCCAAGTCATATAGTTTTACATTTTTAATTTTTAAATAAACTATCAAAATATTTTCTAAACTTGCAAAACCATTTTACATGTAGGGGTATATGTATGGGTGACCCAATTTCTTTGCATCCTTTTTTTTTAGCCATTCTCATGGTATATAAATAATGCTATGTATTTTTTTATTTTAACTTGAACTTTACTGAAAGCTAATGGTATTGAACATCTTTTTCTGTACTTATTTGCCATCTGTACTATCCCCTTTCAGTGAAATGTCTGCTCATGTCTTTTGCTCATTTTATGATTGGATATTTTTTAGTGCTTTGTAGTTATGAAATAACTGTGGGGTTCATTTTACATATTCATAAATGCATATGACACAGCCATCTTCATTTCCATCCCATCCTACCTCTTTCTCTCCCTCCTCCCTCCTACGATCCCCTTCCTCTTCTCTATTGATCTTCCTCCTACTGATGTATTTATTTTTCAGCTGGTGCACTGTAGTTATATATAAAACTGGAATGCATTGTGATATTTCATACATGCCCATAGTGTGATTTTGTCAACTCATTCACCAGTTCTTCCCTCTCCCCTCCTTCCTCTTCTTCTTACCCTGCTTCTATTCTACTGATCTCCTTTCTGTTTTCTCAAGATCTCCCTTTTCTTTGTTGTTCCTTTTTTCCTCTCTAGTTTCCACACAAAGAGAAAAGCCTTTGATATTTGACTTTCTGGATCTGGTGTATTTCATTTAGCATGATGATCTCCAGTTCCACCCATTTACCAGCATACCATGTAATCTCATTTTCTTTGTGGCTGAGTAGAACTTTATTTTGTATATGTACCACATTTTCTTTATCCATTCATCTATTTGTGGGCACCTGGATGGTTCCATAAATTGGCTATTATATTGGTATGTAGGTATCAGGATAATACGCTGATTTTAGTTCTATTGAATAAAGACTGAGGAGTGAGAGAGCTAGGTTATATGGTGGTTCCATTCCTAGTTTTCTGAGTAATCTCCATATTGCTTTCCAAAGTGGTTGTACTAATTTGCAGTCCCACCAACAATATGTGAGTGTACTTCCCCCTCCAACATCCTCACCAACAATTAGCATTATCTGTGTTCTTTATGATTGCCATTCTAACTGGGATTCGATGAAATTGCAGTGTTGTTTTGATTTTTATCTCTCAGATTACAAAGGCTACTGAATACTTTTGCATGTATTTGTTTGTCCATTTGCATTTCTTCTTTTGAAAAATGTCTTTCTAGATCTTTCCCCCATTTATTGAGTGAGATTTTAATATTTTTTTTGGTGTTAAACTTTTTGTGTTCTTTATATATTCTGGTTATGAACCCCCATTGGAAGAATAGTTGGCAAAGATTTTTATCCATTCTGTAGGTTCTCTCTTGATACTCTTATTTCCTGTGCTCTGCAGAAGCTTTCTAATTCAATTCCATGCCACTTATTGACTTTTGGTTTAATTTCATGAGCTTTTAAGCGTCTTATTAAGGAAGTTGCCTGAGTCAACATGTTGGAGTGTTGAACCTATGTTGTCTTCTAGCAATTTCATTGTTTCTGGTCTTATTCCTAGATCCTTGAATATATACCCATATCTTACTAATCCATAGTAAAAATATAAACATCTCAACATAACAGTCAAAATATTTTAACTTCATAGAAGAGTGCACGTGAATGTATAGTGAGCAGGAAAAGGTATCAGAAAATGAAAATAAAAACCGAAGTGATATTATGATTTCAAACCAAACAGACTAGCTGAAACACAAAGAGGCTCACAGCATCAAATATTGTTGACCATATGGAACAACTAGAACTTTAAATGTAAGATGTTCAACATTTTGGAAAATTCTTTCTAAAAATGTAAATCATACATCTGCCCTCAGATGCAGCAATTCTGCTAAGGTAGTTACCCAAGAGGGATAAAAATACATATTCTTGTACAAGGATGTTTATAGTTAGCTTC